>NC_134689.1:8132190-8144690 GCF_050947455.1 Rhinoderma darwinii | reverse complement strand
AGATAGATAGACCACCAGAACAAAGCTCATACATATATACAGCACCAGTACTAAGCTCAGTACATATATACAGTACCAGAATTAAGCTCAGTACATATATACAGTACCAGAATTAAGCTCAGTACATATATACAGTACCAGAATTAAGCTCAGTACATATATACAGTACCAGAACCAAGATCAGTACATATATACAGTACCAGAACCAAGATCAGTACATATATACAGCACTAGAACTAAGCTCAGTACATATATACAGTATAGCTTCTCTTTGGTGCTGTATATATGTATTGAGCTTGTTTGTTCTTGATTATTGATATAACTCCAGAACCAAGCTCAGCACATAAATTAATTACAAGCACAAATACAGATCAGTACAGAGATCAGTTTAACCCCTGCCATATAAGTTTGTATGGCATAAAACTACAGCTCCCAGTATAGCCAGAACGATGGTAAGGATATGCTGGGAGTTGTTGTTTCACAAAAATGAACACTACATACAGTGACTACAGTACTGATCAGTCACAGGGAGAATAAACATTTATATTAAGTGACTCACCGGTGATGACTCGGATTCTAGTTGTTCTTTTTCTATTTTCTTCTCCATCCGTTCCAGACCTCTATGATGACTTCTCCCGACCACAACCCATTTCTGCAGTTTGCTGCTCAGATGACTTCAGCTTTTCACTTTTCCAACATTTCTGCACCTATAAACGAAGATAAAATTCTCATGGTGCCGCACTCTATGCTCCTAAATATAATAGTATCATACACTGTGCCCCCGAATATAATAGTATCATACACTGTGCCCCCGAATATAATAGTATCATACACTGTGCCCCCGAATATAATAGTATCATACACTGTGTCCCCGAATATAATAGTATCATACACTGTGTCCCCGAATATAATAGTATCATACACTGTGCCCCCAAATATAATAGTATCATACACTGTGTCCCCGAATATAATAGTATCATACACTGTGTCCCCGAATATAATAGTACTATACACTGTGCCCCCGAATATAATAGTATCATACACTGTGCCCCCGAATATAATAGTATCATACACTGTGTCCCCGAATATAATAGTATCATACACTGTGCCCCCAAATATAATAGTATCATACACTGTGTCCCCGAATATAATAGTATCATACACTGTGTCCCCGAATATAATAGTATCATACATTGTGTCCCTGAATATAATAGTATCATACACGTGCACCCGAATATAATAGTATCATACACTGTATCCCCGAATGTAATAGAATCATACACTGTGCCCCCGAATATAATAATATCATACACTGTGCCCCCGAATATAATAGTACTATACACTGTGCCCCCGAATATAATAGTATCATACATTGTGTCCCTGAATATAATAGTATCATACACGTGCACCCGAATATAATAGTATCATACACTGTGTCCCCGAATATAATAGAATCATACACTGTGCCCCCGAATATAATAATATCATACACTGTGCCCCCGAATATAATAGTACCATACACTGTGCCCCCGAATATAATAGTACCATACACTGTGCCCCCGAACATAATAGTTCTACACACTGTGCCCCTGAATAAAATTGTGTCAAACACTGTAAAGTAATGTACCACACACAGTCTCCCTTGTAGATAGTGCCCCTCATAGAGCCCCCTGTAGATAGTGTTTCACGTAGTGCCCTCTGTATATAGTGCTTCCCATAGAGCCCCCTGTAGATAGTGCTCCCATCGCGCCGACTGCATCATCACTCAAGCGCCGAATGGCGAGGCATCCTGTACCTCACCAGGGCAGCTAGTCAAATCAATTGTATCTGCGTCTTAAGGACGCGGATACAATTGAGTGCAGGGGACCAGTTCCTGTTTCCCGCTTCACCCCTGTTCTGCGAACCAGCTGTAATTTTAACAACCAGTTTGGGAGAACCGGGGCGAACCGGCCGGATCCCACCCCTGTATGAATGATATAGATAGATAGATAGATAGATAGATAGATAGATAGATAGATAGATAGATACATAGATAGATACATAGATAGATATGAGATAGATAGATAGATAGATAGATAGATAGATAGATAGATAGATAGATAGATAGATAGATAGATAGATAGATAGATAGATAGATAGATAGATAGATAGATAGATAGATAGATAGATATGAGATAGATAGATAGATAGATATGAGATAGATAGATAGATAGATAGATAGATAGATATGAGATAGATAGATAGATAGATAGATAGATAGATAGATAGATAGATAGATAGATAGATAGATAGATAGATAGATAGGAGATAGATAGACAGATAGATAGATAGATAGATAGATAGATAGATAGATAGATAGATAGATAGATAGATAGATAGATAGATAGATATGAGATAGATAGATAGGTAGATAGATAGATATGAGATAGATAGATAGATAGATAGATAGATAGATAGATAGATAGATAGATAGATAGATAGATAGATAGATAGAATTTCTATAGATTCCATCTAATTTTGTAAAGTATTATTCTTATAGGGTGTACACACTTTCACAACCTGTTACTATGGAGACTGCACAGGGTTTGCCTGTAGTCTGTTACCATAGAGACATATAGGGCTGCATAGGAGCTGAATACACAAAACGATAGAAGATTATTCATGAACTATTTGCCCGGTTGCTTCGTGTTTTCTGTCAGATATTATATGGCGTCCGGTTTACGTCCTTGTAAGAGTTTTTCTTTTATAGGAAATCAAATCCAGCGATCATTCCTGATTTCCGGGGTCCATCTGAACCTCTGATTGGTTTTCGGCAGCCAATGGGAGAACAGAACACCCCAGTTATATCCCCACTGGTTGCACCTCTATAATACAGCGCCCCCAGTAGGTAGAACATATGTTTGCATGCAGTACCAATGGTCATGAAGTTCTGTCCTTTCTATGGCGTCTGATAATCCAGATTGATGCCGGATTAAAGGATTTTTTCTGTATTTGTATTAACTTTACAAAAAATGACGACACATCATCCGGTCAGCGGCGACCGTCACAATTTCTGCGACTAAAAATCCCGTCACTATATATATATATATATTACACTGAGCTGTGAAAGGGTTAAACACTCTGACTCAGAGGATAATTCATTACGCGGCCGCCGCTCGTTGTCTATTTCAAGCAGTTTATGTTCTCACCGTCACGGGGGAATAGGCCTTTTGTATAAACCCGGCTCTCCGCCATTAAGCCCCTCCTCACCCAGCCGTAAACCGGTTAAAGGAACACGCGCAATTTTTTAGCGGACCAACATTGACGTGTTGCCATGGTAACCCCTTCCCTGTCTTCCCTATAAATGATGCAGGAACAAGTTGGCAAGGTCTGAATACGGCGCCGATGGGAAGCTTGCCAGGGGAGCGTGGCACAGTATTAACCCCGTCGTGGCCACAGGGCGCCAATGCAATAACAGAATGATAACATGTGTGTGGCAATAAATTATTCAGCGATTCGTCGGCATCGCCCCGCAGGGAGGCGCAGGATCGGTTGTGTGCTCTGAATATATTACTGGGTGTAAGCTGCGCCTTTTATTCGGTTTTTAGGAGGTCGACTATGAGCCGGACGCTTTCCAGGAACCCTGAACGGCAAATATAGATATGGAAGACTGGGATGTTTGGAGGATCTGTCATTCAGGAGCCCAGGAAAGCTGGGTGATGAGCTTTCTGGCGGCCATATTGGTTATCACACAGTTTTCCCAGAATCGAAGAATTTCAGGCCATTGATGACCAAGATCTCCCGTCGACTATAGCACAAGAAATATGACATACGCTTTATAAATATGGCGCACGTTGGCGACAAATTAGACCACACCCCCAAACTGAAAACGTGGCAAAAGTGTCAGACAGGAGCTTTTTAATTATGGCGCATTAATTTGTGCCATTTCCCACGCCGTGTCTCCAAAAAAAAAAACCTGATGATTTTTATGAATATTCCTTTAATTTTCAAGATCTCTACTTGCTGTCAGTGAACCCAATAATTATTGTTTACATTCACAGATTTAAAAAAAAAATCCATCCAGCTATCACAGCATAGAGGTTTGTTACAATGTGTAAGAGCCATGAGACAGGACCCCAACAATGAGCGGATCATGGGAGTCATGCTGGCGGCAGAGGGGGCAGACCTATTTAAACCAATAAACAAAGAAGCCGCCCCCTATTACATTGATTTGCCCTACCAGGGTATATTGTGGGTGGGTGACCAAAGCAGAGACCCCCTTTAAATCTAGATAAACCGTTAAATAACGTTCAAAGCTCCATTCACATCAAGAGCTGCATTCAGAATATTTCAGTCTCCTATTACCAGGCAGAAGTGCAATGTGGGAGCTCCTCTTTCAGGGCACATATATGACAGTAACGTGGGGCTAAACTGCAGTTTGTTTCCCAGGGCAAACAGCAGAATTTTGAAAGCAGCTCTGGATGTCACTAGAGTACAAGAAATACTGAGTACAAAAGCAAAATGTCTGTAAACTTAGCAACATATCGCTTCCCATAATCGCCGAAACGTATTTACGTTACAATGCAGAGTGATCTATCTATCTATATCTATCTATCTATCTATCTATCTATCTATCTATCTATCTATCTATATCTATCTATCTATCTATCTATCTATCTATCTATCTATCTATCTCATATCTATCTATCTATCTATCTATCTATATCTATCTATCTCATATCTATCTATCTATCTCATATCTATCTATCTATCTATCTATCTATCTATCTATCTATCTATCTATCTATCTATCTATCTATCTATCTATCTATCTATCTATCTATCTATCTATCCATCTATCTATCTCATATCTATCTATCTATCTATCTCATATCTATCTATCTATCTATCTATCTATCTATCTATCTATCTATCTATCTATCTATCTATCTATCTATCTATCTATCTCATATCTATCTATCTATCTCATATCTATCTATCTATCTATCTATCTATCTATCTATCTATCTATCTATCTATCTATCTATCTATCTATCTATCTATCTATCTCATATCTATCTATCTATCTCATATCTATCTCATATCTATCTATCTATCTATCTATCTATCTATCTATCTATCTCATATCTATCTATCTATCTCATATCTATCTCATATCTATCTATCTATCTATCTATCTATCTATCTATCTATCTCATATCTATCTATCTATCTCATATCTATCTCATATCTATCTATCTATCTATCTATCTATCTATCTATCTATCTATCTATCTATCTCATATCTATCTATCTATCTCATATCTATCTATCTATCTATCTCATATCTATCTATCTATCTCATATCTATCTATCTATCTATCTCATATCTATCTATCTATCTATCTATCTATCTATCTATCTATCTATCTATCTATCTATCTATCTATCTATCTATCTCATATCTATCTATCTATCTCATATCTATCTATCTATCTATCTATCTATCTATCTATCTATCTCATATCTATCTATCTATCTCATATCTATCTATCTATCTATCTATCTATCTATCTATCTATCTATCTATCTATCTATCTATCTATCTATCTCATATCTATCTATCTATCTATCTATCTATCTATCTATCTATCTATCTATCTCATATCTATCTATCTATCTATCTATCTATCTATCTCATATCTATCTATCTATCTATCTATCTATCTATCTCATATCTATCTATCTATCTATCTATCTCATATCTATCTATCTATCTATCTATCTATCTATCTATCTATCTATCTATCTATCTATCTATCTATCTCATATCTATCTATCTATCTATCTCATATCTATCTATCTATCTATCTATCTATCTATTTATCTCATATCTCATATCTATCTATCTATCTATCTATCTATCTATCTATTTATCTCATATCTATCTATCTATCTATCTATCTATCTCATATCTATCTATCTATCTATCTATCTATCTATCTATCTATCTATCTCATATCTATCTATCTATCTATCTATCTATCTATCTATCTATCTATCTATTTATCTCATATCTATCTATCTATCTATCTATCTATCTATCTATCTATCTATCTATCTATCTATCTATTTATCTCATATCTATCTATCTATCTATCTATCTATCTATCTATCTATCTATCTATCTATCTATCTATCTATCTATCTATCTATCTCATATCTATTTATCTCATATCTATCTATCTATCTATCTATCTATCTATCTATCTATCTATCTATCTATCTATCTCATATCTATCTATCTATCTATCTATCTATCTATCTATCTATCTATCTATCTCATATCTATCTATCTATCTATCTCATATCTATCTATCTATCTATCTATCTATCTATCTATCTATCTATCTATCTATCTATCTATCATCTATCTATCTATCTATCTATCTATTTATCTATCTATCTATCTATCTCATATCTATCTATCTATCTATCTATCTATCTCATATCTATCTATCTATCTATCTATCTCATATCTATCTATCTATCTATCTATCTATCTATCTATCTATCTATCTATCTATCTCATATCTATCTATCTATCTATCTATCTATCTATCTCATATCTATCTATCTATCTATCTATCTCATATCTATCTATCTATCTATCTATCTATCTATCTATCTATCTATCTATCTATCTATCTATCTATCTATCTCATATCTATCTATCTATCTATCTCATATCTATCTATCTATCTATCTATCTATCTATTTATCTCATATCTCATATCTATCTATCTATCTATCTATCTATCTATCTATCTATTTATCTCATATCTATCTATCTATCTATCTATCTATCTCATATCTATCTATCTATCTATCTATCTATCTATCTATCTATCTATCTATCTATCTATCTCATATCTATCTATCTATCTATCTATCTATCTATCTATCTATCTATCTATTTATCTCATATCTATCTATCTATCTATCTATCTATCTATCTATCTATCTATCTATCTATTTATCTCATATCTATCTATCTATCTATCTATCTATCTATCTATCTATCTATCTATCTATCTATCTCATATCTATTTATCTCATATCTATCTATCTATCTATCTATCTATCTATCTATCTATCTATCTATCTATCTATCTATCTATCTATCTATCTATCTCATATCTATCTATCTATCTATCTATCTATCTATCTATCTATCTATCTATCTATCTATCTATCTATCTCATATCTATCTATCTATCTATCTCATATCTATCTATCTATCTATCTATCTATCTATCTATCTATCTATCTATCTATCATCTATCTATCTATCTATCTATCTATTTATCTATCTATCTATCTATCTCATATCTATCTATCTATCTATCTATCTATCTATCTATCTATCTATCTATCTATCTATCTATCTATCTATCTCATATCTATCTATCTATCATCTATCTATCTATCTATCTATCTATCTATCTATCTATCTATCTATCTATCTATCTATCTATCTATCTATCTAATCTATCTATCTATCCCCTTTACCTAATAATAAGACCCCAGTATTATTAATGATCAGCTCACAACGGCCCTCGATTTTCCCTCTAAATGAACCTTTTGCCGCTGGAGCAGCCTGTTATTCGCAAATGAATATACTGTGATATAAATAGATTTAACCCCATAATTAGGGAGCAGAGCTGCGTACAATACTCTCATCCTGCCCGGAGTAGTCATTATCCACCCGCCACCTCCTTCTCCCTTGAATAACCCGTGAATGTCCATAGAGAATGCGCTGAGGTCTCCGCTGTCAGGGGATCCGCCAGTAATGATGTATCCAGGACTGATGACCAGTGACGCTGGGAGGGCGGGGACGTGACAACAAGGCTGCAGCAGCCAATGGCAGGCGGCCTGAGCTGGGAGAGGCTGAGGCATCATCTGCCTCCCTGTGATGTGATGATGCAGGGGATGAGGCTGCACTGGGGCTGCAGGAAGGGATCCGACACTGTCTGATGCTGCAGGAGCAGGGATCCATAATAAAGGTAAGAGGGGGAGACCCTGCACCGCATGCACCCCTGCACTGCACCCTGCACTGCTGCAAGGACAGGGACCAGACCTCACTGACTGGGTCTATGCATCTCAATCTGCAGAACCAGGAGACATGCCCATTGCACATCCCGGGGTTACACAGGGACAGTGTTTATTTACTGCATTGACATGACCAGATAGATTAGAATGTAGCAGAGTTGGTGCTGTGTGTTGCCTATTGAAGAGAATCAACACAACATCATTCAACATGTGTCTTGGACGTAAAGGAGGGATACATTGTAACAAATGATATTCCGTGGGTGTGTAGATATAGATGTAGCAGAGCTGAATTTGTCATTTGACTATCTGGAGGTTGTTGTTTTGGTTGTGATAACTCTCAGAGGTTTATTTGCAGCCCTATGTAAAACCATATATTGTGATATCAACCCTGTCTTGTGAATAATACAAACTCAGCTCTGCTACATGTTATGGTCAGTACTGTTAAAGAACACTCAAATTAGGTGTAGAACTGTGTGTGCCGCCGGACCCGTATTGCGGGGTGGCTGGGTGTACCACCGTCAGTGGGAGTAGACTGTAGTTCTGCATTTGTTATTGTTTTATTTGCTTCCCTGTTACAAGGGGCCCTATGACTTGTGCTGTTGGCCCTGTGCTTATATAGATGTAGCAGAGCTAAGTGTGTCATTTAGCACAATTGGTAAAACTATAATGGGTTGTATATGGTTTTATATAGGACTGCAGGTATCTTCTTACAGTAAAACTTGCCACGAAGCAGCTCCAAATATTTAAATGACAAGTTCAGCTCTGCTACATCTGGATGAATCCTTGTTTGTATGGACATATACGACTGTGCAGAGAATATATGGCTGTTTTCTGGTACAGGCCATTGATGGAAATGAATATATAGAAAAGATGTATATAGTATATACAGGCAGTAATATATACAGGCAGACCAATATGTGGGACATGTCTCCTTCTCTCCTACAGGAATGAACAGGTGCTGGGTTCTCCTGTTGAGGGATAGTGGGTGTGTGGTGGTCGTAGTGGCATGAACCAGCACAAGGACTGGAGCCCGATTTGATATATATGAGTAAGTAGAGAACCAGGAGCTTCATTCTTCTGATACAGAGCTCCAAATCCCCTGCATAGTTATAGAGTTATATTAAAAAATTCTGTCTGCCTTCAGCCACCTCTAGGGGGAGCTTAGGAGCTTACTGCATACACTTATACATTGAACTCAGTAGTAACTAAGCTCCTCTAGTGGTGGCTTAAGGCAGACGAAATTTTATTACTTAAAGGGGTTGTCCAGGATTAGAAAAACATGGCTGCTTCGCTCCAAAAACAGTGCCACACCTGTTTACTGGTTATGTGTGGAATTACAGCCTCATTCACTTCAATACAGCTGAACTGCAATACCAGACACAACCCATGCACAGGTGTGGAGCTGTTTTTGGAAGAAAGTAGCTATGTTTTTCTAAAAATAGACAACCCCTCATTGAACTGCTGATTGGCGGAGAGTGATCACGTGGTCACGGCACCTTTCTGTCTCATCCATGACAGAAGTTCTCATAAATCTCATATTGCTACTTTGAAGGTGCAACTATAGCTCAGCTGCTGCTATGTGCCTGTGTGTCACTATTTTGGGGTAGCAGAGCTGGTTTTCAATACAATGTATGCATCAAAATGAGGGGCCCAAAAATACATTCTGTAACTCACAGGTCTATCTTTGGTCTAGAGCCGGGGTACTCTAAGGGCATGTTCACACGAGGGCGTCCGTAACGGCTGAAATTACGGGGATGTTTCTGCTTGAAAACATCCCCGTAATTTCAGCCGTAACGGCATGTGCAGGCGCTTGAACGCCGCGTCCATTACGGACGTAATTGGCGCTGCTATTCATTGGAGTCAATGAATAACGAGTGAATAACGGCTCCAATTACGCCCAAAGAAGTGACAGGTCGCTTCTTTGACGCGGGCGTCTATTTACGCGCCGTCATTTGACAGCGGCGCGTAAATATACGCCTCGTGTGAACAGACAAACGTCTGCCCATTGCTTTCAATGGGCAGATGTTTGTCAACGCTATTGAGGCGCTATTTTCGGACGTAATTCGGGGCAAAAACGCCCAAATTACGTCCGTAAATAGGCCGTGTGAACATACCCAAATACTTTTAGTGAAGGTCCATTTACCTGGGGCTGCTGTTGGATGAAGGTCTGAGCTCAGAAACAACAGTAAAGCTACATTCATACGGGCTGGATTTGCCATAGATAATTCTGAGCCAAAAGAGACTCCAGGCTTAGCTGCCCCCTGTAGATAGTGCCACACAATTCCCCTTATAGATAGTGACACATAGTGCCCCTTGCAGATAGGGTCAGAGTGCCCCCCTGTAGATAGTTCCACATAATGCACCTTATACAGAGTACCACATAGTGCCCCCTGTAGATAGTGCCACATAGTGCCCCCTGTAGATAGTGCCACATAGTGTCCCCTGTAGATAGTGCCACATAGTGCCCCCTGTAGATAGTGCCACATAGTGCCCCCTGTAGATAGTGCCCCTTGCAGATAGGGTCAGAGTGCCCCCCTGTAGATAGTTCCACATAATGCACCTTATACAGAGTACCACATAGTGCCCCCTGTAGATAGTGCCACATAGTGCCCCCTGTAGATAGTGCCACATAGTGTCCCCTGTAGATAGTGCCACATAGTGCCCCCTGTAGATAGTGCCACCGTGCCCCCTGTAGATAGTGCCACATAGCACCCCTTGTAGATGGTGCCAAAGTGGCCCTTAAAAATAGTGCCACCCCCCCCCCTGTAGATAGTACCACGGCACCCATGTGGATAGTGCCACAGTTTCCCCGTAGATAGTGCCATACGCCCCCTATAGATAGCGCCACTGTGGCCCCTGTAGATAGTGCCACCCCCTGTAGATAATGCCACATAGCCCCCATGTAGATCGTGCCACCCCCCTGTAGATAGTGCCACAGTGCCCTCTGTAGACAATGCCACAAATCCTCCCTGTAGATAGTGCCCCTCAAACAAACAAAATAAACTTGTACTCACCTAGACCCGTTCCCACGACGTACGGAGCTGTTCAGCAGGTCTCCTCTGCCACGTTAGGCCTGCAGCCTATGAGACGCCGAAACGGGACCCTTGCGTAGGCCGGGGCGATGCAGTGACATCATCACGCCAGACTGTGCAGGGAACATGTTCCAGCGTCTGGTCTTCTGCCCCGAATGCCCGTAACTAGTGACACCACTGGTCTGGACAACTGGCGTCCGCGGTCCAGGTTCGAGGACCACTGGTCAAGAGTAAGGATTTATGCAAAATAAACTTGTCTACCTCTGCTTTTTTATATTTCGGGGGGCAAGCATAGACAGCCATAGGGCAAAAAACACAGTTGGCAAGGTCATTGACTTCTGGTTCTCAGGACATGCTGGGACTCGCAGTGGCGTAACTACCGCCGTAGCAGCAGTAGCGGCTGCTACGGGGGCCCGCGGCATGAGGGGGCCCGTGTCGCCCGCCGGCACGGGCCCCCACCATGGCCGGAGGCTCCGCTAGCAGCCGCTATGGCTGCTACAGCGGGACGCCACTGAACAGTACGGCAGAGCAGGGAGGTATCTCCCTGCTCTGCCATTAAGCAAAAGACATGTATCCCCTATCCACAGGATAGGGGATACATGTATGATCACTGGCAGCGATAGGGAGAACGGGGGACTGAAAGTCCCCTGAAGTTCTCCATCACAAACCTCGGACATCCGGGGTCTGTGTCGGCAGCTCCGTAGAAATGAATGGAGCGCCTGTCCCCGCTTGTGCGCATGCGTGACCAGCGCTCCATTTCATTTCTACAGAGCTGCGCAGACGCCGGAAGTCAGAGGTTAGTCATGGAGAACTTCAGGGGGACTTTCGGTCCCCCGTTCTCCCTATCGCTGCCAGCGATCACACATGTATCCCCTGTCCTGTGGATAGGGGATACATGTCTTTTATTAGGACACACTGTAGGTCGCATTTTTTTGGGAGGGGGGATGCTGTATGGCGTTCCCTACAGGGGGGGGGGGGGATGCTGTATGGCGCTCCCTACAGGGGGGGGGGAACGCTGTATGGCATTCCCTACAGGGGGGGGGGACGCTGTATGGCGTTCCCTACAGGGGGGGACACGCTGTATGGCGTTCCCTACAGGGGGGACGCTGTATGGCGTTCCCTACAGGGGGACGGACGCTGTATGGCGTTCCCTACAGGGGGGCTGTATGGCGTTCCCTACAGGGGGGGGGGGATGCTGTATGGCGCTCCCTACAGGGGGGGGAACGCTGTATGGCATTCCCTACAGGGGGGGGGACGCTGTATGGCGTTCCCTACAGGGGGACACACGCTGTATGGCGTTCCCTACAGGGGGGACGGGACGCTGTATGGCGTTCCCTACAGGGGGGGGACGCTGTATGGCGTTCCCTACAGGGGGAC
>NC_134689.1:7888688-8131990 GCF_050947455.1 Rhinoderma darwinii | reverse complement strand
CAATAACAGGCTGCAGCGGTCACATGTACTGCCGCGTCATCCAGGGAGGTCGGGCTGGATGCCGAAGGAGGGACGCGTCACCAAGACAACGGCCGGTAAGTATGAATTTCTTTGACTTTCACAAGGGAAAGTGCTGTCCCTTCTCTATCCTGCACTGATAGGGAGAAGGGCAGTACTTTTACCGCAGTCCGTAGCAGCTAGTCCGCATCAATTTACTGCACATTTTGTGCAGATCCGCAGCAGAATCTGCAAGGCAGATTCTGTGCGGCATTGATGCGGACAGTTGCGGAGGAAATCCGCCACGTGTGGTCATGCCCTTATAGTAGTTATATTCTTGTATATAGGAGGCAGCATTATAGTAGTTATATTCTTGAATATAGGGGGCAGTATTATAGTAGTTATATTCTTGTATATAGGAGACAGCATTATAGTAGTTATATTCTTGAATATAGGGGGCAGTATTATAGTAGTTACATTCTTGTATATAGGAGCAGTATTATAGTAGTTATATTCTTGTATATAGGGGCAGTATTATAGTAGTTATATTCTTGTATATAGGGGGCAGTATTATAGTAGTTATATTCTTGTATATAGGGGCAGTATTATAGTAGTTATATTCTTGTATATAGGAGCAGTATTATAGTAGTTATATTCTTGTATATAGGGGAAGTATTATAGTAGTTATATTCTTGTATATAGGAGCAGTATTATAGTAGTTATATTCTTGTATATAGGGGGCAGTATTATAGTAGTTATATTCTTGTATATAGGAGGCAGCATTATAGTAGTTATATTCTTGTATATAGGGGGCAGGATTATAGTAGTTACATTCTTGTATATAGGAGCAGTATTATAGTAGTTATATTCTTGTATATAGGGGGCAGCATTATAGTAGTTATATTCTTGTATATAGGGGGCAGGATTATAGTAGTTACATTCTTGTATATAGGAGCAGTATTATAGTAGTTATATTCTTGTATATAGGGGGCAGTATTATAGTAGTTATATTCTTGTATATAGGAGCAGTATTATAGTAGTTATATTCTTGTATATAGGGGCAGTATTATAGTAGTTATATTCTTGTATATAGGAGCAGTATTATAGTAGTTATATTCTTGTATATAGGGGGCAGTATTATAGTAGTTATATTCTTGTATATAGGAGGCAGTATTATAGTAGTTATATTCTTGTATATAGGGGCAGTATTATAGTAGTTACATTCTTGTATATAGGAGCAGTATTATAGTAGTTATATTCTTGTATATAGGGGGCAGTATTATAGTAGTTATATTCTTGTATATAGGAGCAGTATTATAGTAGTTATATTCTTGTATATAGGAGCAGTATTATATTAGTTATATTCTTGTATATAGGAGGCAGTATTATAGTAGTTATATTCTTGTATTTAGGAGGCAGTATTATAGTAGTTATATTCTTGTATATAGGAGGCAGTATTATAGTAGTTATATTCTTGTATATAGGGGGCAGTATTATAGTAGTTATATTCTTGTATATAGGGGCAGTATTATAGTAGTTCTATTCTTGTATATAGGGGCAGTATTATAGTAGTTCTATTCTTGTATATAGGCGGCAGTATTATAGTAGTTATATTCCTGTATATAGGGGCAGTATTATAGTAGTTATATTCTTGTATATAGGAGCAGTATTATAGTAGTTATATTCTTGTATGTAGGGGACAGTATTATAGTAGTTACATTCTTGTATATAGGAGCAGTATTATAGTAGTTATATTCTTGTATATAGGAGGCAGTATTATAGTAGTTCTATTCTTGTATATAGGGGGCAGTATTATAGTAGTTATATTCTTGTATATAGAGGGCAGTATTATAGTAGTTATATTCTTGTATATAGGGGGCAGTATTATAGTAGTTATATTCTTGTATATAGGGGGCAGTATTATAGTAGTTATATTCTTGTATATAGGGGCAGTATTATAGTAGTTATATTCTTGTATATAGGGGGAGTATTATAGTAGTTATATTCTTGTATATAGGGGCAGTATTATAGTAGTTATATTCTTGTATATAGGGGCAGTATTATAGTAGTTATATTCTTGTATATAGGGGCAGTATTATAGTAGTTATATTCTTGTATATAGGAGGCAGTATTATAGTAGTTATATTCTTGTATATAGGGGGCAGTATTATAGTAGTTATATTCTTGTATATAGGGGGCAGTATTATAGTAGTTATATTCTTGTATATAGAGGGCAGTATTATAGTAGTTATATTCTTGTATATAGGAGCAGTATTATAGTAGTTATATTCTTGTATATAGGAGCAGTATAATAGTAGTTATATTCTTGTATATAGGAGCAGTATTATAGTAGTTATATTCTTGTATATAGGAGCAGTATTATAGTAGTTATATTCTTGTATATAGGGTGCAGTATTATAGTAGTTATATTCTTGTATATAGGAGCGGTATTTTAGTAGTTATATTCTTGTATATAGGGGCAGTAGTATAGTAGTTATATTCTTGTATATAGAGGGTAGTATTATAGTAGTTATATTCTTGTATATAGGGGGCAGTATTATAGTAGTTATATTCTTGTATATAGGGGCCGTATTATATTAATTATATCCTAGTATATAGGGGCAGTATTATAGTAGTTATATTCTTGTATATAGGGGCAGTATTATAGTAGTTATATTCTTGTATATAGGGGGCAGTATTATAGCAGTTATAGTCTTGTATATAGGGAGCAGTATTATAGTAGTTATATTCTTGTATATAGGGGGAGTATTATAGTAGTTATATTCTTGTATATAGGGGGCAGTATTATAGTAGTTATTTTCCTGTATATAGGGGCAGTATTATAGTAGTTATGTTCTTGTATATATGAGCAGTATTATAGTAGTTATATTCTTGTATATAGGGGCAGTATTATAGTAGTTATATTCTTGTATATAGGGGCAGTATTATAGTAGTTATATTCTTGTATATAGGGGCAGTATTATAGTAGTTATATTCTTGTATATAGGAGCAGTATTATAGTAGTTATATTCTTGTATATAGGGGCAGTAGTATAGTAGTTATATTCTTGTATATAGAGGGTAGTATTATAGTAGTTATATTCTTGTATATAGGGGGCAGTATTATAGTAGTTATATTCTTGTATATAGGGGCCGTATTATATTAATTATATCCTAGTATATAGGGGCAGTATTATAGTAGTTATATTCTTGTATATAGGGGCAGTATTATAGTAGTTATATTCTTGTATATAGGAGCAGTATTATAGTAGTTATATTCTTGTATATAGGGGCAGTAGTATAGTAGTTATATTCTTGTATATAGAGGGTAGTATTATAGTAGTTATATTCTTGTATATAGGGGGCAGTATTATAATAGTTATATTCTTGTATATAGGGGGCAGTATTATAGTAGTTATATTCTTGTATATAGGGGGCAGTATTAGGGCGGGTTCACACATAGCGGAATTTCACTTAAATTCCGCTGCGGACACTCCGCAGCGTTAATCCGCAGCGGAGCCGTTTCTCCATTGACTTTCACTTTAATTTAGCAGTGTTCGTTTACACGATGCGTACAATTCCGCTGCGGAGCATAGGCTGCGGAGCGGAATTTGGTGTCCGCAGCATGCTCTGTCTGTTGCGGAGCAGTGGCGGACTGGTTGCGGACTCATGGCGGAATTTCTCCATTGACTTCAATGGAGAGTCAAAATTCCGCAATGAAGTCCGCAGATCTTATGTGTGCTGCGGAGCGTATTGTTTTTACTACCATGACATTTCTTCATTCTGGCTGGACCTATGTATTTCTAGGTCTACAGCCAGACTGAGGAAGTCAATGGGGCTCCCGTAATGACGGGAGCGTTGCTAGGAGACGTCTGTAAATAGTCACTGTCCAGGGTGCTGAAAGAGTTACGCGATCGGCAGTAACTGTTTCTGCACCCGGGACAGTGACTACCGATCTCAATATACATGTATCTGTAAAAAAAAATATAAGTTCATACTTACCGAGAACTCCCTGCGTCTGTCTCCAGTCCGGCCTCCCAGGATGACGTTTCAGTGTAAGTGACGGCTGCAGCCAATCACAGGCCAAGCACAGGCTGCAGCGGTCACATGGACTGGAGCGTCATCCAGGGAGGTCGGGCCGGATGCCGAAAGAGGGACGCGTCACCAAGACAACGGGCGGTAAGTATGAATTTCTTTGACTTTCACTAGGGAAAGTGCTGTCCCTTCTCTCTATCCTGCACTGAATAGGGAGAAGAGAAGCACTTTTCCTGCAGTCCGCAGCGGCCAGTCCGCATCAATTTTCTGCACATTTTGTGCAGATCCGCTGCAGAATCTGCAACGCAGATTCTGTGCGGCATTGATGCGGACAGTTGCGGAGGAATTCCGCCATGTGTGGTCATGCCCTTATAGTAGTTATATTCTTGTATATAGGGGCCGTATTATATTAATTATATCCTAGTATATAGGGGCAGTATTATAGTAGTTATATTCTTGTATATAGGGGCAGTATTATAGTAGTTATATTCTTGTATATAGGAGCAGTATTATAGTAGTTATATTCTTGTATATAGGAGCAGTATTATAGTAGTTATATTCTTGTATATAGGGGCAGTATTATAGTAGTTATATTCTTGTATATAGGGGGAAGTATTATAGTAGTTATATTCTTGTATATAGGGGCAGTATTATAGTAGTTATATTCTTGTATATAGGGGGCAGTATTATAGTAGTTATATTCTTGTATATAGGAGCAGTATTATAGTAGTTATATTCTTGTATATAGGGGGCAGTATTATAGTAGTTATATTCTTGTATATAGGGGCCAGTATTATAGTAGTTATATTCTTGTATATAGGGGGCAGTATTATAGTAGTTATATTCTTGTATATAGGAGCAGTATTATAGTAGTTATATTCTTGTATATAGGGGGCAGTATTATAGTAGTTATATTCTTGTATATAGGAGCAGTATTATAGTAGTTATATTCTTGTATATAGGGACAGTATTATAGTAGTTATATTCTTGTATATAGGGGGCAGTATTATAGTAGTTATATTCTTGTATATAGGAGCAGTATTATAGTAGTTATATTCTTGTATATAGGGGGCAGTATTATAGTAGTTATATTCTTGTATATAGGGAGCAGTATTATAGTAGTTATATTCCTGTATATAGGGAGCAGTATTATAGTAGTTATATTCTTGTATATAGCGGGCAGTATTATAGTAGTTATATTCCTGTATATAGGGGGCAGTATTATAGTAGTTATATTCTTGTATATAGGCGGCAGTATTATAGTAGTTATATTCTTGTATATAGGAGCAGTATTATGGTAGTTATATTCTTGTATATAGGAGCAGTATTATAGTAGTTACATTCTTGTATATAGGGGGCAGTATTATATTAGTTATATTCCTGTATATAGGAGGCAGTATTATAGTAGTTATATTCTTGTATATAGGAGCAGTATTATAGTAGTTATATTCTTGTATATAGGGGCCAGTATTATAGTAGTTATATTCTTGTATATAGGGGCCGTATTATATTAATTATATCCTAGTATATAGGGGCAGTATTCTAGTAGGAAGCTCCTTGTACAAAACATGAATTTTGCGTTACTAATAATAGGGATTGAAGCTGCTCTTTCATAGAAATGAAGACAAGTGTTGTGTGTACGAGCGTGTAACTGTAAGTAAATTATTTTAGGATTGGGAGATTTGGTTTGGAAAAGCTTTTTTTTGGTGAATTTGTTCTGACTTGTTTCTGCTTTTTAGTGACCAGTTCGACCTAATCTGTCACTGACTTTGAATGTCTGTATTTCGATCAAACCTCTCAGAAATCAAAGTGGAGGTCCTCGGAGCCGCCTGTGGTGCAGCGTTCGCCTTTGATCTGGTTGTGTAGTTTATGGTGATGGTGTTGACATGTGAAGTCGTCCAGCGCTGTCTGTAGATGTAGATGATTCTGCACAGAAACGACTGGAACCGGAAAAAAATAAATCAGGAATTGCTAAATTTAGCAGCCAGCAGGAAACCCTCTTACCAGGTTGAACACGTGCCTTTCCTGTGAAGGCCGAGCAGCTGTAACAGGACAGGACTTATTATTCACTGTCCGTACAGAACTTATATTTTTCACTTTAAAGAACATTTTTTTATATTTTTCCTACTAATTGAAGTTCTTAAAGGGGTATTCCGGCCAAAAACTTTATAACTTACCCAGTGTATAGGTGATCATTGTAGTATTGGTGGTGGTCCTACCACTGGGAACCCCACCGATTGCTCAAACTAGCGGAGGGGTTTGTGCTTTTTCCATCAATCCAATAGACTTTAAATGGCGCGGCATTCACAACCACTGCTTCATTCAAACTCCTTCTAGCCCCCGGCTAATCGGTGAGCAGGAATTGGGAACTTGGGACCCCCGCTATAGTGATTAGTGGGGGAGATTTACCATTTAGGATAAAAATGACAACATATTTCTATCTTTTTGTAGGCTGAGTTTTCCGAGCTGAACCTGGCATCATACGTGAGTGGCGGCTGTATGGTGGATATGCAAGTCATGAGGAACGGCACCAAGGTGGTCAGGTAGGTAAAGCCCTAGAATGGTCACATTACATCTTTGCTGTTTTTGTACCAATTCAGAGTCATTTTATGCTGTTTGCACCATTCACGTGAATAGCTCCTTTTAGTTGTCCTTGGACAGCAGTTAAGCTTCACCCCATGACGCTGGAAAATAGCTTCTCACCTATACTTCTCCGCTCTTATGAACTTTCTCAGCCATTCTGCAGGCACCACTAGGGGGAGCTGTGGAGCTTACTGCATACAGTTTATACATTGAACTCTATGATAACACAGTATGCAGTAATCTCCTAAGCTCCCTCTAGTGGTGGCTGCAGGCAGACAGAATTTACTGGGGTTTAGAGCTCGGTATCGGAAAAATGGAGCACCAATCATAATAAAGATATATTAAGAAACTAATCAGCACATAATACTGGATCTAAAGATAGCCTGATATTAAAAAGTGGACATTTCCTTTTAGAAGTTGGAGGGGGTCCGATCCCTCTCAGTCCAACCCTACTTTGCTTCATTACTGTTAAAAGTTTTTTTTATTCCATATTGATTTATTTTTCTTTACTCCCGTCATATACAACATACTAATTTACTGGAAAATTGTTCTGTACTCTGAGAAAGACAATAAATGTCCTGCCGCTATAAAATGCCTGCCCTCCAGAGCTGCGCTCATGTTAAGATCTTTATGTTACTAAAGATGTGATGCTTTTATAACAGTCGTAACTCGTATCCTTTAAGAGTACCTGCTACTCACACAGTGGAAGGTGCCATGCTGTGTCCTGATTCAGTCAAGGGCATATCTATAAGGGGTGTAGAGGTAGACATTGCACCCAGTCCTGGTGCCTGAGGGGGCATTAAGACCAAATAAGAAGACACCAGTATTAAAAATTTCTGGTTTACCCCAACACGGTCCCCACACTAGGACGGGAGGACCAGTCGATTGTTTCCCTCACCCTCTTGGAGGACAGGACGATAGCGTGCCAACATCTGCCTGTGGAGATCGTGGGTCCTGGCTTGTTGCAAAACTTCAAGATTAAGGTGATGCTCAATTCATCAAAATTATTATATGATGGGCGTAGAGATCTTCCGGGCTAAAACGCCCCCTACATACTGTACCGTATGCCCTTTGAAATAAGACGTATTCAGGTCACCCTGGGATTTTTTTTCAAATAATAATGCAGAGACAATGTATGGAAACATAAACTATCTGAGATACTTGTCTTGGTCCCTCAGGGGAAAGATACTAGTTTGGATACCACCACAACTTCCCATTGTTAAGAAGTTAGATTATAAGTCTGTGCCCTTCTTGTCTTGGCTCAGAATGTGCCACATCACCATGATCTCCATGCCAGGTACCCCTGCCACTTTAGAAGTGCCACATTTTAAGATTGGTGGCCTTAAAAATTAAGTATCGGCACCACTTTTTGAATGCCATTATAAATCCCTCCAAAAAAATTCAATCAGACACTTGTATGCGAGACCTTCTTCCATTGACTACTCACGCGAGGACGTGTGACTAATTACATGGGCAAAATCACAACCCACCCCGAAAATGGCTCCTTTGAGGCGCTGTCTCTTCTCGGTGTAGTTCAGACCCTGTACTAAAGTTTGCCAAGCTATGAAAATCCCCGGAGCAATGGAGTCCGGCTCTTTTTTGGAGACTCCGTTCTTTGACTTCACCACTTTTACTCCTAGAAGAAAGTAATCTCATGTCATCTGCCATTGTCCCGTGAACCCATGATCACAATGTGGGCACCATTTACCATAACCTACAACCCACCTTCTCTTATCATCGCCGGCCTTGGTTTGCGTCCCTCAAAAAAGGTGACATCACACTGGTGAAATGACATTCGTACGACGAGTGGCATGACATTCGTGGAGCAACTTCACCCACAGCTTAGCCAAAGGAACCGGCTAACAATAAGTTAACAAGCCTAATAATTTCAGCTGGTCCCAGACGGAGACCTCTGCAAACCCTTCATTATGTTGTCCTCGAAACCAGAAGATGGAATGTCTCCTAATATAGGACTACTAGCCCCGGGGTCCTGTACATTCCAGTGTAAGCCTGTCCCCGCATGTCTGCCCGGCACGTCACCCCCCCATAGTGTTTTCTCAGCTGCACATTTAAGTAACGAGTCCTGCGTTTGTTTCATCCACCAGGTAGGTCCCTCTGTGTCCCACCACCGTGCACACTTGGCCACCATATGTCCTTTTTGCCTGGCACTCAACTAATTGCAATGTATCAGCAGGAAGATCCCATAGTAATTGACTTGACCCCAGATTTGGAGTGCTTGGAATTCCTCCCTCTCCTGTCCTGCTAACTTATTATATCCCGGTCATTGACTTGTGACATTGAATTGTGGCCATTATTGCTCCTACTGAGGTTGTCACTTTGATCGGACGGGCCAAAAATGAAGTTTTTTGCTCATGAGGGATTCTGAGTCTTCTTATCCAATCAGAAATGGCGAGAGGGATCACACGTCGGATCATTCTGGTTCCAGGGTACATTATTGAAAAAAGATTTTCAGGAGCAAATCTACAAATGGGTTCTCCAGAGCTATGTCAATAAAGTATATTGAGGTCAGGGGGTTGATCTCAGGGGCCACCTGTTATGATCCTGACCGGAGAAGTGGATCCTTGAGCCAAAATCAGTTTGGCGCTGGCTAAACTGGGGTGCGGAGTCCAAGGAATTTCCCAGTTCTTCACCCTTAAGGCCCTAAAAAGAGGTACAGACTTTTCAGGTCAGATTTCTAGGTCGTGGTCCTCAGAGTAGTCACCGATCGGGTATGCTGCTGGAACAGCTGGGATAAGACAGTGTCATGAACAGAACCAGGGGTCGTTATACAACAAATCAGAGGATGAGGCGAAGCCGTAATCAGAGGATAAGCCAGGGGGATAAAACCAGGTGGTCGGACTACAGGTACCAGGTGACAAATCTGAAGGAGCAAGACGAAGGCACAATCCAGATGTAAGGCTAAGGTCAAGGTCTGGATCAGGTCAAAAGGAAGAAGCTAAATCGGCAGGCAGCGGTATCAGGCTGGATTCACTCTTACTGAGGCTGCTGGGATAGATGTCATCAGTGAGCGCCGGTATCTACAGCAACCCGATGCGGCGACCAGCTAAGAGCAGGAGTGCTGCGGCTATAAAGAGTCACGGGAGCCAGCGGAAGACCGTCACCGGCTCGGGTAGTAGTAACACCACAGCTGCAGGTAGGGTGTGATGGCATAGGCAAATGATTCCAGCCATGCCCCCCCCCCCCCACCCCCCAGACATAGCCCAAGTTGGAGTACGCTGAACTTCTTGTTTAAAGACTAGTACAGATAGCCAGTAGAAATACTGCCCAAAACAAATCAGATCACTGCTTATTTTCTAACCTGTACTCTACTCTGTACACTTATACTAACATATACTGCCTGAATAACAGTACCAAACGTTCTCCAAATAACAGTACCATAAAGTTTTATTATAAATTATACTGTCATAAGCTGCCCATATAATATTGTCACACAGTCTCCAAATAATAGTACCATATAGCACCCAAACATTACTGTCATACAGTCTCTAAATAATAGTACCATATAACACCCAGACATTACTGTCATGCAGTCTCTAAATAATAGTGCCATATAGCACCCAAACATTACTGTCGTACAGTCTCTAAATAATAGTGCCATATAACACCCAGACATTACTGTTATACAGTACCTAAATAATAGTGCCATATAGCACCCAGACATTACTGTTATACAGTCTCCAAATAATAGTGCCATATAGCACCCAAACATTACTGTCGTACAGTCTCTAAATAATAGTGCCATATAACACCCAGACATTACTGTTATACAGTACCTAAATAATAGTGCCATATAGCACCCAGACATTACTGTCATACAGTCTCCAAATAATAGTGCCATATAGCACCCAAACATTACTGTCGTACAGTCTCTAAATAATAGTGCCATATAACACCCAGACATTACTGTTATACAGTACCTAAATAATAGTGCCATATAGCACCCAGACATTACTGTCATACAGTCTCTAAATAATAGTGCCATATAACACCCAAACATTACTGTCATACAGACTCTAAATAATAGTACCATATAGCACCCAGACATTACTGTCATACAGTCTCTAAATAATAGTGCCATATAGCACCCAGACATTACTGTCATACAGTCTCCAAATAATAGTGCCATATAACACCCAAACATTACTGTCATACAGACTCTAAATAATAGTACCATATAGCACCCAAACATTACTGTCGTACAGTCTCTAAATAATAGTACCATATAGCACCCAAACATTACTGTCGTACAGTCTCTAAATAATAGTGCCATATAACACCCTGACATTACTGTTATACAGTACCTAAATAATAGTGCCATATAGCACCCAGACATTACTGTCGTACAGTCTCTAAATAATAGTGCCATATAACACCCAGACATTACTGTTATACAGTCTCTAAATAATAGTGCCATATAACACCCAGACATTACTGTTATACAGTACCTAAATAATAGTGCCATATAGCACCCAAACATTACTGTCATGCAGTCTCCAAATAATAGTGCCATATAACACCCAGACATTACTGTCATGCAGTCGCTAAATAATAGTGCCATATAGCACCCGGACATTACTGTCATACAGACTCTAAATAATAGTGCCATATATCGCCCAAACATTACTGTCATGCAGTCGCTAAATAATAGTGCCATATAGCACCCAAACATTACTGTCATACAGTCTCTAAATAATAGTGCCATATAGCACCCAGACATTACTGGCATACAGTCTCCAAATAATAGTGCCATATAGCACCCAGACATTACTGTCATACAGTCTCTAAATAATAGTGCCATATAATGCCCAAACATTACTGTCATACAGTCTCTAAATAATAGCGCCATATAACGCCCAAACATTACTGTCATACAGTCTCTAAATAATAGTGCCATATAACACCCAGACATTACTGTCATACAGTCTCTAAATAATAGTGCCATATAACACCCAGACATTACTGTCATACAGTCTCTAAATAATAGTGCCATATAACACCCAGACATTACTGTCATACAGTCTCTAAATAACAGTGCCATATAGCACCCAAACATTACTGTCATACAGTCTCTAAATAATAGTGCCATATAGCACCCAGACATTACTGTTATACAGTACCTAAATAATAGTGCCATATAGCACCCAAACATTACTGTCGTACAGTCTCCAAATAATAGTGCCATATAGCACCCAGACATTACTGTCATACAGTCTCTAAATAATAGTGCCATATAACACCCAGACATTACTGTCATACAGTCTCTAAATAATAGTGCCATATAACACCCAGACATTACTGTTATACAGTACCTAAATAATAGTGCCATATAGCACCCAAACATTACTGTCGTACAGTCTCCAAATAATAGTGCCATATAGCACCCAGACATTACTGTCATACAGTCTCTAAATAATAGTGCCATATAACACCCAGACATTACTGTCATACAGTCTCTAAATAATAGTGCCATAAAGCACCCAAACATTACTGTCATACAGTCTCTAAATAATAGTGCCATATAACACCCAGACATTACTGTCATACAGTCTCTAAATAATAGTGCCATAAAGCACCCAAACATTACTGTCATACAGTCTCCAAATAATAGTGCCATATAACACCCAGACATTACTGTCATACAGTCTCTAAATAATATTGCCATATAGCACCCAGACATTACTGTCATACAGTCTCTAAATAATAGTGCCATACAGTACCAAATAGCAATGCCATATTATAGTACCAGATATAGTGACTACAATATCAGTACCCATATAGTAGAACTAGTCATATCAGTGCTCATATAACAGTGCCAGGCATATAAACGCCATATGATAAAGCCAACCACAGTGCCCATATAATACTGCCTACTATAGTGCCTAAATAATAGTACCAGCCCTAGAGTCCCTATGATAATATTTGTAACATTGCCCACATAATAGTGTCAAACACAGTGCCCATGTAATAGCATCAAATACAGAGCACCTATCATACTGCTTGCTATAGAGAGCTTTGGGCACCTGTTATATCAGTACCACGTGATTTGGGTAACACAGACTGGATATCATTGGTACTGCACCTATCAGATTGGTACATTTGGTGGGCATGTTGTCCTAGGGTACCCTGGAGGTTTAGGACATTTGTATGGGGTAAAATTCGACATTCTCCGAGCACCAGTTCGTTTCTAGGATGTTTGAGTTTGTTTCTAACCTGGCGTCCTGAGGAGAGGGGCCTCATGGATGACGTTTTTTCAGGCTGTTTAATAACAGTATGTCAGCGGTGAGTTAGTGCAGCTGTCAGGAAGGAAATTATGTGAGATGCCACTGAATATTCATCACATTGATGGAGTCGGCATGAGAAAACAGGTAGTTACTGGTCAATGGTAAATGTCTCGGACAAGGTCTACACCCTGTTTATACTGTTCTACTCCACATTCATGCAAGAATTCCACTTAAAACGCAAAGGCAGCGTAAGATCTGGTGTAGGGGCCTTCATCCTATGACCATATAATGCACAAATTATAGACTTGTCTAATAGTGTCCACATAACACCGCCATACAGTGTCAACATACCACCATAGGGTACCCAACACATGCTGCCATACAATGTCCATATAATACCACCACCACCATACAGTGTCCTTATAATACCACCATACAGTGCCCATATAATACCACCATACTGTGCTTATATAATACTACCATACTGTGCCCATATAATGCTACCATACAGTGTCCACATAACACCACGATACATTGTCAACATACCACCATATCGTTCCTAACTATTTCTGCCATATGGTGTCAACATAATACCACCATTCAGTGTCTGCATAATACCATCATACTGTGCCCATATAATACCATCATACTGTGAACACATAATATTGCCATACAGTGTGAACATATCCCAATATATACACTAAAAAATAGAAAAATGAACACCGCTAGGTAATACTTCAATAATGAAGGGAAAAAAAAACCACTGAAGATATACAACTCTTTATTCACCCACAAGCCGTAGGGTACACAAAAATCTAAAACTGTTAAAAAAACAAGATAAAAATACTGTGCCTATGTAATACTACCATACTGTGCAAACATACTACTGCAATACAATGTCCACATACCACCATACAGTGCCTGTGTAATACTACCATGCTGGGCACACATAACACTGTAATTCAATGTCCACATACTACCATACTGTGCCAATGTAATAACAACATACTGTGCACACAAAATACTGCAATACAATAATCACATACTACCATACTGTGCCAATGTAATGCTACCATACTGTGCCAATGTAATACTACCATGCTGTGCACACATAATACTGTAATACAATAATCACATACCACCATACTGTGCCAATGTAATACTACCATACTGTGCCTACACAATATTGCCATAGTGTCCAAATTCCACCATACAGTGCCCAACAATTACTGTTATACAGTGTTAATATAATAACACCATACAGTGCCCAAATAATACTTCCATACAGTGTTCAAATAATACTGCCATACAGTGCCCAAAAAATACTGCTATACTGTGCCCTAATAATACTGCCGTACAGTGCCCAAATAATACTGCCATACAGTGCTCAAATAATACTGCCATAGAGTGCCCAAATAATACTGCCATACAATGCCCAAATAATGCTGCCATACAGTGCCCAAACAATAATGCCATATAGTGCCCAAACAATACTGCGATACAGTGCCCAAATAATACTGCGATACAGTGCCCAAACAATACTGCCATACAGTGCCCAAATAATACTGCCATGCAGTGCCCAAATAATAATGCCATACAGTGCCCAAATAAAACTACCATACAGTGCCCAAATAATTCTTCCATACAGTGCCCACATAATACTACCATAGAGTGCCCACATAATAATACTTCCATACAGTGCCCAAATACTGCAATGCAGTGCCAAAATATTACTGCCATACAGTGCCCAAACAATACTGCCATATAGTGCCCAAATAATACTGTCGTACAGTGCCCAAATAGTACTGTCTTACAGTGCCCAAATAATAGTGCCATACAGTGCCCACATAATACTACCATACAGTGCCCAAATAATACTA
Source organism: Rhinoderma darwinii (assembly GCF_050947455.1). NCBI lineage: Eukaryota > Metazoa > Chordata > Amphibia > Anura > Rhinodermatidae > Rhinoderma > Rhinoderma darwinii. Next base: position 8,117,254 of record NC_134689.1, on the reverse strand, counting down.
CCATACAGTGCCAAAATAATAGTGCCATACAGTGCCCACATAATACTACCATACAGTGCCCAAATAATACTACCATACAGTGCCCAAATAATAGTGCCATACAGTGCCCACATAATACTACCATACAGTGCCCAAATAATACTACCATACAGTGCCCAAATAATAGTGCCATACAGTGCCCACATAATACTACCATACAGTGCCCAAATAATACTAGTATCCAGTGCCCAAATAATACTGCTTTACGGCATGTACAGTAGATAATAACTCCCTGCAGCGCCAGTGTTAACAGTACTTTACAGTGACTAGATCTGCTGTATTGTTCGCTATATTGTGGCCCTAGGGGCTCCTTCACAGCTGAATGCACATTTTTGAGATGCAGTTTTGTAGCCCCCAGGTTTTGATGTCATGGGATCATTGTTTTATTTACATATTTTATATACACATGGATTGCTAATTGTCTGCTACATCTCAATGCCAAAAATAGCACTATTTTTTATACTTGACCCCCCCCACCTTCCTTTCCATCATACCACAACCCAGACTGCAGTGTTTCCAGCCCTTGGATGATGCACTGATATAACACATCATGTACTCCTTAGCTGCTCGGGCCTGTAGGTACCTGACTCGGGAATTTGTTCTAAAATAACCCAGAAATTTCCATTGGTGCCGAGCGTGAAAATGAAGGGTTCACAAAATAAACAGAACACACAGGAGAACAAGAGAAAGAAATGAGATGCCGGCAGCGGGTGGAGGGATGAAACCTTCACAATCTCCCTCAATGACTCCGCTGTGCTGTAATAAGATTAGAATTGAAACATTTTTCCCAAATATCTTTAGCTAGATGGCGCTAAAGCTACATAAAATATCATTACTCCATAGGTGATTTTTACCTGCCTTTTCGTCAGTGTTGGCTAAGATCAGTGACTCCAGCATAACTGCACTTTCTATTGGAGTCTGAAACACAACTCTTTCCCTTCCCCCATGCTTTACACTGCAGCTCTGCTTTTCGATATTGGCTGCTGTGTATGAGTCTCAATAAGGAGGAGGAGCCTGGAGTTCTGCTATAGCTTCAATTAATTTCAATGGACAAGAATTATACACACATGGCTACCTCTCCACTGTATATGGGGTAGGTGACCCCCTCGGTGGTACTCTTTTTCAAACCCATTTTTTACCTCTTACCCCACTGTCAGGGCATGCTAGGGGTTGTGGTTGGAGACCACTAGTCTAAAGTTTGTCTACACTATTTTTCAATGGTTCGGTCCAGAAATGGCGGCTTCCAATGTGCGAGGTCCCTTTAAATTCTGTGTAAGATGACCTGAAATTAATTTTCTATTCGGCCATGGAAACCATCAACAAGCAGGATAGCTGCTGTTGTTAGTGATTTTATTACTGCCGTAGCTTCACGTCAGTTATGGCTTCTGAAAATGTCCAGGGCAGCTTAACCTGTACCAGCATAGCTGGACAACCCTTTGCAATGAAAGTGCTTAAAGATCCGTCAACATCTTATTGCTGATGGTTTCCAGTCATTTGAAAAAAATAAAAAATAAGACAAAGCGGTAATGAAGATATACTAAAAAAATGGTGGCAAAGATCGGGATGTTAATCCTGCCTTTAAACTCTTCATGAGACCTGAGTACATGTATAGATCCTGTAAGATAAATACATGCGTGGCCCGTGTCAGGACGTACCTCTCATGGCTACATTATTAATGTAAGTCGGGGAGCAGCTGGAAGTCTAGCGCAGTCTCATGCCCCCGGGCTGTTATAATATGTTATATTACAAGTTCGGTATTGTAGAACACGGCCCATAAATAACCCCCAGAGTCACGTAGCAAGGGAGGGAGACCACACCTGGACCAAGGAGGCCTCCATTGTGGGGGTTTGCTATCTCATAATTTGGGGACCTTTAGGACATCAGGGAGTAATAAATATGATCAGTTTCAGGACCATAATGAATTTCAGCAACACTAGAAAGCTTTCTGGGAATACAGAAAACAATAAAATGGGTGGAAATACTGTAATAATTCTGCCGACTTCCGAGCTGAAATCTACCAGCATTTCCTGCTGGTTCAGTGTCTGCGCAGAGCTTGCTCTGGTAATTTGCATTTTGGGAAGTGTTGTCTTTGCACAAAACGCTGTACAGTCATCTCATGTAGGAAAATCTAACAGCCCTCGCGCATTAAAGGGGTTTAGCTATGCTGCTATGTGGCGTGAATGATGACAAGCTTACTGACTGTTTTGAATGACAACCAGCAGACTAGTGAGTGCAGCTCTGGAGTATAATACAGGATGTAACTCAGGATCAGTACAGGATAAGTAATGTAATGTATGTACACAGTGACTCCACCAGCAGAATAGTGAGTGCAGCTCTGGAGTATAATACAGGATATAACTCAGGATCAGTACAGGATAAGTAATGTAATGTATGTACAAAGTGACTCCACCAGCAGAATAGTGAGCGCAGCTCTGGAGTATAATACAGGATGTAACTCAGGATCAGTACAGGATAAGTAATGTCATGTGTGTACATAGTGGCTCCACCAGCAGAATAGTGAGTGCAGCTCTGGAGTATAATACAGGATGTAACTCAGGATCAGTACAGGATAAGTAATGTAATGTATGTACACAGTGACCCCACCAGCAGAATAGTGAGTGCAGCTCTGGAGTATAATACAGGATGTAACTCAGGATCACTACAGGACAAGTAATGTAATGTATGTACACAGTGGCTCCACCAGCAGAATAGTGAGTGCAGCTCTGGAGTATAATACAGGCTGTAACTCAGGATCAGTACAGGATAAGTAATGTAATGTATGTACACAGTGACTCCACCAGCAGAATAGTGAGTGCAGCTGTAATGGCAGGGGGGTAGGGAAACAGACAGTGAGCCCTAATCTACCCACCACTCAGTCCCTGCCTACTTGCAACGACCCGCCCTGGGCGACGGTCCCTACGCTCAGTAGGTGCACGACAGACAAACAGACAAGGGGACACAAGCAAAGGGAAATGGGGCAGTTGCCCACGGCAACACCGTGAGCAACAAGAGAGGTGAACGAGCCGAGTCAAACCAGGAATGTACGAGGTACCAAACGCAGAGCAGGAGAGCAGTCAGTAAGCCGGGGTCAGTATGAAGCAAGGTCAAATAGCTAGGAGCTGCAGCAAGGCCAGGAAACCACACGAGAAGAATCACAAGCAAAGGAGGAACAGGAAAGGCAGGTATAAATAGACAGAGGGCGGGAGCTAGCTCCATCTGGCCAGGCTGCGATAGGCTCTCCCACTCCTAAGCCTGCCATCCTGAGTGGTGGAAGATGGAGTCCGTCTCAGAGACATAGAACCAGGTGCAGACTGATTACCCATGGGCGTATACACAGAAGTTGTGCCTGGCAGATCCTTTACAGCAGCTCTGGAGTATAATACAGGATGTAACTCAGGATCAGTACAGGATAAGTAATGTAATGTATGTACACAGTGACTCCACCAGCAGAATAGTGAGTGCAGCTCTGGAGTATAATACAGGCTGTAACTCCGGATCAGTACAGGATAAGTAATGTATGTACAGTGACTCCACCAGCAGAATAGTGAGCGCAGCTCTGGAGTATAATACAGGATGTAACTCAGGATCAGTACAGGATAAGTAATGTATGTACACAGTGACTCCACCAGCAGAATAGTGAGCGCAGCTCTGGAGTATAATACAGGATGTAACTCAGGATCAGTACAGGATAAGTAATGTAATGTATGTACACAGTGACTCCACCAGCAGAATAGTGAGTGCAGCTCTGGAGTATAATACAGGATGTAACTCAGGATCAGCACAGGATAAGTAATGTAATGTATGTACACAGTGACTCCACCAGCAGAATAGTGAGTGCAGCTCTGGAGTATAATACAGGATATAACTCAGGATCAGTACAGGATAAGTAATGTAATGTATGTACACAGTGACTCCACCAGCAGAATAGTGAGTGCAGCTCTGGAGTATAATACAGGATATAACTCAGGATCAGTACAGGATAAGTAATGTAATGTATGTACACAGTGACTCCACCAGCAGAATAGTGAGTGCAGCTCTGGAGTATAATACAGGATGTAAATCAGGATCAGTACAGGATAAGTAATGTAATGTATGTACACAGTGACTCCACCAGCAGAATAGTGAGTGCAGCTCTGGAGTATAATACAGGATGTAACTCAGGATCAGTACAAGTGAAGATAAGGTGGTAAATAATTTACATATACATACCTCAGACATCCTGCGTTCACGAGCCGATAAGTGGGCAACGTGGAATAAAAACTGTTATCTGGAAACTGTTAACAAGCAGGATAACTCCTGCTGTTAACAGATTTTGTAATGGCTTTATGTTCATTTTGGTTATAGATTATGAGAATGCCAAAGATAGCCCTTCCATTAGCACATGAAGATCCAAATAGTTGAAGACTATGGACGCTTTGGGTGGTCATATCTACTTGAGCCAACCAGTCATGTAGCCCATTCATAGTAAGACACCATTATGCACATCGCGTACAAAAAAGAAAAGAGTAATAAGAGAAGATCTGTCAAGGACAGCTTGATGACTGTTTCCAGGTATCGGCAAGAGTTTTTTTTTGTCCTGAAAAACATGTGGGGGAAAAAGCAAAAAAATTACACAGATGCTGGAGTATACATCCCCTGACTATGGAGCCAAAGTTCATCATAGGTGGAGTGCCACTTTAACCAGTAACAAATTTTCACCCTCAGAACTGCAGGGGCTTTCTTGCAGCAGACTGTCCTGTCTGCCTCCGCCCGGCCCCCGTCTTACCTTATGCACATGGAATTTTTTGGTGTAAACTATGAGTTTTATTACCATAGTAAAAAAGAAAATTGCGCCATTATCTCGCCTTCCGCATTCTTCCTCCGGGATTTTCTTCTTTCTCACAGGATCTGAGGCTCGTTCAGTAAGACGTGGACGAGATACAAAGGGTTTCAAAGGAAACCTAAGATCCCAGCATCATAATAGGGGGAAATGAAGCAACCTATGAAGAGAATTTCCACCTTAAAAATCCCTAGTAAATAAAGGTAGCTTGAGTCACCCAACTTTCCACAGACCCTGAATGACCTATAAATCTGCATTGCTATGGACAGTTACATTCCTTATTCAATATATCCTACTGCTCTGCCTGTGCAAGTGTCAGTCTTCATTACAGTAATAACATTCTGTTCAGGATGAGCAACCATATAGTATCCTTGAGTTGTCTCATTCTGGGAAAGCTGGGTGACCACCAAAACTCCTACATTTAATTTTCCAAGACTACCTTAATTTCTCTCCCTACTCTACTGCTGTATAACTAGACATATTTACCATTCAGGATCCTGAATGAGACCTTTTAGTATTATGTCTAGCCCCTGGTTTGTCACCCAGCTTTTCTCAGACCCTGAACGGCCTACAAATCTGAATTGCTATGTCAGTTACATTCCTCATTGTGTCTATTTATCCTAATGCTCTGCCTGTGTAAATGTTAGTTTTCATTGTAGTTCTGCCATGCTAGAACCAGAAACCTCAGGCTAAATTTTTTACCTTCTGGGAAAGCTGGGTGACAACCAAAACTCCCACCAAAGCTCTCACTCAGCTTACCAAGATTTCCCGAAATTCTCTCATTCATTTACTCCTGCATTGTTAGGCAAATTTAACATTCAGGAGCCCTGTCTTTTAACATTTAGCTACTAGTTTGTCACCCAGCTTTCTACAAACCCTGAACGGCTTATAGATCTGCATTTTTATGGATGGTTACATTTCCTATTCTGTTTATCCTACATCTCTGCCTGTGTAAGTGTCAGTCATCATTGTAGTTCTGACATTTTGTTCCTGAATCAGGGAGCCCTGGATGAACACTCCAATATAAATACCTATTGTCGCCGTTACAGCTCACGATGCGTTGTCATCCAGCTTTTCCGGAATCCTGAAACCTGCTTGATTATATAGTAGTACAAAAGATATCATTCATACGTCTGAGAAAGTTAGATGACAACTACTGTGTGAGTGGTATTTGATATCACCCAGCTTTCCCAAGAGCAGATATAACTACCAAACACCTGTATAGAATTTATAGGGGATTTTTTTGATTGACATTATGTGGGCGCACGGATAGTGAAGGGTCTGTGGCACATTCCAGGATCTATAAATCTCTACTTTATTTCAGCTCAGCCTTGGTATTTCCTCCAGGAAATGTCAAATTCCTAAATATTCCACTTCCTGACTGTCTGCTCCACCTGCAGAATCCGAGCGGCTGCTGTTTATAATGTCCCAGAAAGGAGAAGGGGGGGGACTTGATAAATCTCCCATCAGACTGTCGGAACCAGGACCCAAAAAGTGACTTTTCCTGTAATGACCTTATGACCTTATTTGTCATGGGTGTTGCCCTTTAAATGGCGCCGCTCCAGTAGCCAGCGCCAGATTGACCGAGATTATGACTAAAGTGCATATTTCTCTTCTCCAGACGTCCTCCACCCAAAGTAGTCTCAGGTTATGTACAAGGTCAATACATGAAGATGGGAGAGGAGCAGGAATAGGTCTGATGTATGCAGCTCCTCTGCATCATCATGTGCCAGTTAAAGGGGAACTCTACAGCGTTTCATTGGGATATATAGTATATGGGTTGAAGTCTGAAGTTGTGGGGTTTCTTATTTTCAGCCCTGACCCTACTTCACTTTACTCCTCACAGATCCTTCAAGCCAGACTTTGTTCTGATCCGACAGCACGCGTACAGCATGACGCCTGGAGAGGATTTCCGGAGCCTGATTTTAGGGTTACAGTACGGAGGGGTCGCAAGTGTCAACTCCCTCTACTCCATCCACAACTTCTGCAGCAAGCCCTGGGTGGTAAGTGGGTACTGTATCTTTAAAAAAAAAAAATGAAATATAGATAATCCAGTATAAAATGGGCTGGAAAGGTGCCGGATTATCAGATTTTTGGGACTATCGGTTACCAAGGACTTTTGAAAAGTTAAAGCAGCAGCAAAATGCAGAAAACTCATAATAAACATAATGTTTCCCTTTCTGGAACTCAATGGCTGCTAATAGTGATCATGGCGGAGGGGGGTCCCATTCAGCTACCCCTTAAATCCCCCCCTTCTCTATGCCCCCACTTCATGGTAATTTACAGACAGTTTCAGAAGTGACAGACGGAAGGAGTAACACATGTCTGCAGGATCAGACTACACAAGGATTTTTTTGTAGTCTGTTACCATGGACACAACACTCTGCATAGGAGCTGCACAGAAAACAGGTTTATTCAAGACCATTTGCAAAGTTGCTTATTTTTATTTTATTTTAGATGCAGTTACATTTTTTTTCCAAAAGTGAATACACCCTTTAATGATACTCAGAGCTGAAGAACAATGAAAATAACCTTTTGTCACAGAGCCCTTACCAATTGTTATAAAGTTTTACAGCCTGTATTATACTCCAGGGCTGCATTAACAATTCTGCAGCCTTCAGAGCTGAAATCTGTATAGAGATTGCTCTGGTGATTTGCATTCTGGGAAGTGTCATCTTTACACCAGGCAGTTTAGAGGTATCTGAGGTAGGAAAATCTCTGCAGTATAATACAGGATGTAACTCAGGATCAGTAATGTAATGTATGTACACAGTGACTCCACCAGCAGAATAGTGAGTGCAGCTCTGGAGTATAATACAGGATGTAACTCAGGATCAGTACAGGATAAGTAATGTATGTACACAGTGACTCCACCAGCAGAATAGTGAGTGCAGCTCTTGAGTATAATACAGGATATAACTCAGGATCAGTACAGGAGAAGTAATGTAATGTATGTACACAGTGACTCCACCAGCAGAATAGTGAGTACAGCTCTGGAGTATAATACAGGATGTAACTCAGGATCAGTACAGGATAAGTAATGTATGTACACAGTGACTCCACCAGCAGAATAGTGAGTACAGCTCTGGAGTATAATACAGGATATAACTCAGTATCAGTACAGGATAAGTCATGTAATGTATGTGCACAGTGACTCCACCAGCAGAATAGTGAGTGCAGCTCTGGAGTATAATACAGGATGTGACTCAGGATCAGTACAGGATAAGTAATGTAATGTATGTACACAATGACTCCACCAGCAGAATAGTGAGTGCAGCTCTGGAGTATAATACAGGATGTAACTCAGGATCAGTACAGGATAAGTAATGTAATGTATGTACACAGTGACTCCACCAGCAGAATAGTGAGTGCAGCTCTGGAGTATAATACAGATGTAACTCAGGATCAGTACAGGATAAGTAATCTAATGTATGTACACAGTGACTCCACCAGCAGAATAGTGAGTGCAGCTCTGGGGTATAATACAGGATGTAACTCAGGATCAGTACAGGATAAGTAATGTAATGTATGTCCATAGTGACTCCACCAGCAGAATAGTGAGTGCAGCTCTGCAGTATAATACAGGATGTAACTCTGGATCAGTACAGGATAAGTAATGTAATGTATGTACACAGTGACTCCATCAGCAGAATAGTGAGTGCAGCTCTGGAATATAATACGGGATGTAAATCAGGATCAGTACAGGATCAGTAATGTAATGTATGTACACAGTGACTCCACCAGCAGAATAGTGAGTGCAGCTCTGGAGTATAATACAGGATATAACTCAGGATCAGTACAGGATAAGTAATGTATGTACACAGTGACTCCACCAGCAGAATAGTGAGTGCAGCTCTGGAGTATAATACAGGATGTAACTCAGGATCAATACAGGATAAGTAATGTAATGTATGTACACAGTGACTCCACGAGCAGAATAGTGAGTGCAGCTCTGGAGTATAATACAGGATGTAACTCAGGATCAGTACAGGATCAGTAATGTAATGTATGTACACAGTGACTCCACCAGCAGAATAGTGAGTGCAGCTCTGGAGTATAATACAGGATGTAACTCAGGATCAGTACAGGATAAGTAATGTAATGTATGTACACAGTGACTCCACCAGCAGAATAGTGAGCGCAGCTCTGGAGTATAATACAGGATGTAACTCAGGATCAGTACAGGATAAGTAATGTAATGTATGTACACAGTGACTCCACCAGCAGAATAGTGTGTGCAGCTCTGGAGTATAATACAGGATGTAACTCAGGATCAGTACAGGATCAGTAATGTAATGTATGTACACAGTGACCCCCACCAGCAGAATAGTGAGTGCAGCTCTGGAGTATAATACAGGATGTAACACAGGATCAGTACAGGATAAGTAATGTAATGTATGTACACAGTGATTCCACCAGCAGAATAGTCAGTGCAGCTCTGGAGTGGGTGGAGTAGGAGGTGTGGAGAGAGCTGCTGAGACTACCGTGCAGGCCTTGGATCCAGGGACTTTCCTTATTCTATCTGCCCAGGCCTCATACCATCTGCCTGGGCTTGGAAAGTACCCTGAGGGGGGTTCCATCCTAGGATGGAGCCTCAGACCTCTACCTCCCGGAGCATGCCAGCGGGGGGTAGAGGGTCATCCCAGCTGGCTGGGAATATGCAAACAGTCGCGGGGGTGAGGAGATCATCTCGGGGCAAGGCTGTCCTGGCTCCCCCTGACGCTGGAACCCTGGATAAGGGTATGGAGACGCGGTCCGGCAGGGTGATCGAGGTGTTGTCATCTGGAGAAGGACCAGCGCCGTCCGGACATTTGGATGACGGTCGTGTGGAGGAATGGGGACAGCTGAGGACCGGAGAGACGGTGGAGAACTTCAGCTCCCGTCTGGCTATGCGGTTGGAGGAGTATCGGGACCTCAGGAAGTCGCTGCAACGGCTCCGTGCGGACTTGGCGGTCGCCAGAGGAAGAGCTGCAAAAGCCTCAGGAGGTAAGAGGTCCCGATACCTTTTAAATGTGAAATCCTTGTTGGAGGAAATAAAAGAAGTGGAAGAGAGACGTGAGGAGATTTTGGCAGGCGGAGGGGTGTTTGGTGAAAAATTAAAAAATGAAGAGAGGTTTGCCGAGATGGCAGAACCTATAAAAATAGAAAGTGTGGAGGAAGACAGCAGAGCCCCAGACACAGCAAAGGAAATTGTGGGGGAGAAAATGGAGCATGAGAATGCAAAGTCCAGAGAAGGCTCAGATTCTGAGGCACCCAGGAGCAGTGAGGAGGAGGAGGGTGGACTCACAGCTGGGAGAAATCAGGAGAGTTTTGATACTGACAGTGAGCGGCCTCCAGGATTACTTACACAGATCCGTAACGTGGAGTCGCCGGTATCCTTCCAGGGATTTTGTTTTGGTGCGGAGTTACCCGCAGAGGAGGAAAAGCAAAAGAAAAAAAAATTTAAGAAGAAAAAAAAGACAAAGGAAAAAAAATCTGCTGAAGGTTCATTTAAAATGGTGTACACAGCAAGATCCTTCCTGTGCTCTGAGCCAGATGAAAGTCAGGATCAGGGCGCAGGTCCCGCAAGACCCCCAGCTCAAGCCTCTGCAGTGGGGCTGGAGCGGGAATGCGGGGAGAGTGTTACGGGTCCGGCATTAGAACACGTGGTGGTCAAAATGGCGCCGGACGCCAACCCCTGCAAAGGGGGCGGTACTGGTGGCCTGGTGACGCCAGGGGGTGTGTCCCCGTGTCCGGTTAATGGCGTGCCCGGGAAACTGGTCTCTGATGCGAGTCAGCGGTCTGGAGAACGGGTAAACCAGAAACCGGATGTGGTGTCTGAAAGCCGGAAGTCTGTCGGTGTCGCAGTAAAGCCGTCAGACGTTCCGGACAAGGGCGGTCACAGAGGGGGCTCCGGCTCTGTTGGCCACTCCTCTGTGGGAGGGGGGAGTGGTCCGGCGCCGGAGGCGGCTCCAGTGACATCAGTGGCTCCTTCGTCCGCATCACTGAAAAGTGGTGTAGGCGAGAAGGGGGCTGCTGGCGTCGGGGGCGGCGGTGGCCCCTTTCCCAAAAATGTTCCGCACATAGAAAAGATGGAGGTTAATGAGGCGGAGGGCACAGCGGGGACACCGCTTATAACATCTGGTGGCGTCCCTGCAAAGGTGCCTGATGATGCGGAGACTGAAGCAGTGTCTACCCACACAAAATGCACAGAAAAAATACAGAACATAGAACCAGGCCTGGCCAGAAGGATGACTGCAGGGGGACCTGGTGGGTTAAATAAAAAAGTTGCGGCTGTGGATGTGGGAACTGCTGGGGTTATGCAGGTGTCTGTAAATAAAGATGCTGGAGTGTCTGCTGGTAATGGGGTGTTGAGTGCTGTGTCTGTAGGTGGTGAGGTGGTGGGTGGTGGGGATGGGGTATCAACCAGGGGCAATGGGCCTGGCGCTCCTCTTGCTGTGACATCCGGCAGGTCTTATGCTGGTGTGGCAGCGGGGGGACAGCGGGCCCACCCATCTTCATCCTCAAGGTCCGGGGACGGTAACTTGCAACAACGTCTCTTGGACGCTTTAAGAGAGGGAAAGCAAACCCTAACCATAGGGGGAGTGCAGAAGGACCTGTCTTTCTGGATAGACAGATATGGTCTAAATGCCTTCCGAGAGCAACGAGGAGATCAGTGGTCGCTCCCAACAGCCGGGCAGGCTGTAGCCAGGAGGAATGTGGTCCGTCTCCGGTGGCGTGGCAATGATGCGTGCCCTCCCAGAAAGAGGGTGGTGGAGCTGCTGCTGGGGATGGGCTTCAAGGCGAGTGACATCTTTGCCTTGATACATCCTCATGGCTCGGTCGAGTTTGACATCAGCTTTGTTCACCTAGGGGGCCTTGAGGTCTTCTGGGGGAACTACGAGCTGATGAAGGACGAGCCTGGCTGGCGAGACTTTGCTGCACAAGCAATTTCTCGCCAAAGTGGTCCCAAGAGAGTGACCGTTCTTACCCGTAATGAGTCACTCTCTTGTATTGATATCATGACCTGGTTGGGAAGGTACGGAGAGGTAGTAGAGATGCCACGGAAGAACATGGATGAGTTTGGCATCTGGTCAGGGGCCTGGACGTTCATGGTTAAATTAAAGCGTCTGGGACAGACGGTGTCCCACATACCATCGTCTGCTTTCCTGGGAAGAGATCGGATCCTTGTCTTCTACCAGGGGCAGCCGAAGTTGTGTCACCGGTGTGGCGACCCCTCACATTTGAGTGCAGGCTGCAAGGTGCAGAAGTGTGCTCATTGTGGGGGGATTGGTCATCTAGCCGCATCGTGTGACCGTATTCGGTGCAACCTGTGTGGTGACTTAGGTCACCCGTTCAGTCGGTGTCCTCGCTCTGTTGTCAATGCTTGTTCCAAACCTGCGGAGGATGAAAGGAGGGAGGCCTCCGTGGGTGAGGGTGCGGGCAGGGACGATGGGGCACAGGGGCAAGGGAAGAATGCAAAGAAGGGTCCCCCTTCTCGCCAGAGAAGGGCGGAGAAGCGAAGGAAGGAGAGGATTTGGAGGGCGCTCCAGGAAACTGGGACAACCTCTGATTCGGATCTGGATGCCCCCCCTGAATCTGATGCCCCTGGGGAGGCCGAATTGAATGGGGAGATGAGGAGGATCCAAAGGGAGCAGAGGGCTGAGGACTCTCAGTCCTCCCACTATGAAAGTGTGGGAGAGGAAGAGAGGACTCAGCCTACAGCAAAAGGGACACCGGGCAAAACCCAAGGGCCAAATACATCTGGCCCCGCCCTGGCCCAGGAAGGTAAATCCTGTACCCCCCTGGTGCGCTCTACTGATCGATACCATGCTCTCGTGGACATTCCAGCCTCTCATACTAAGAGGGAGGGCATGGTAGGGCACCCTAGAGTCGTTGAGCCTCCCCTGCTGCAGGGGCCGTTGCCCCCAGAGGGGGAGGTTGACCCGGTACTTGGGGATGAAGATGGGAATAGGGTGGTGAATATGGACTCCTCAGTTTGCAAGAAGCGAGGCAAAGAAGGGGGGTCCTCATCAGATAGAGGGGGGGGTGGGAAGAAGAAAGCCGTCTAACTCAAACATCCATGATGGCGGCACCCACTCCGTTGACGCTGGCATCAATTAACGTTGCCAGCATTAAGTCAGATAGGGCGAGATTTGCAGCCTTTGATTTTCTTGGCCGAGTTGAAGCCGACATTTTGTTTTTGCAGGAGACCAGGCTGTCACTTTTGGCAGACGTCGTTAAATCTAGGAGGGAGTGGCGACGCGGGCCCTCCTACTGGTCTCTTGCGGCTGAGCCCTATAGCGGAGTGGCGGTCCTTTTCACCGCACCGGTAACATGCCGACGGATGATTGAGTTAGAAATGGGGAGGTGCTTGATCTTAGATGTCCTCATGAGGGGACAGGAATTAAGACTAATCAATATATACGGACCCCAGAGCAAATGGGACCGTAAAAGTCTCTTCATGAGGATTAAGCCTTTCCTTTTTTCAGGTCGACAAGTTATCTTTGGAGGGGACTTCAATACTGTCATGAGACCCCGAGATAGAGGAGGTTCCGGAGATAAAAAATTGACCTACGATAGTGTAGCATTAAAAAATATAGTTAGCGATGCTCGCCTGGTGGATATCCACATCAGGCATACCCCAGGCCACTCGGGTTTCACCTATCGTAGAGGTAGTTGTAGGTCTAGGATAGACAGGTTTTTTTTGAAGGAGGAAGCCATCTCTTCACCAGTGTCCGTTGTTGAGGTGGAGTTCTCCGATCACTGTATGATTATTTTCTCTTTGAACATTGCAGAGTCCCTCCAGATGGGAAGAGGTATATGGAGGCTGAATTCTACTCTCTTGGAAGAAGCGGAGATAAGACAGGCCTTTGAGGATTTTCTTCAGAGCCAGGTACCTTTGTTGGATCTCAGTGGTACTAAGTCTGAGTGGTGGGAGTTGTTTAAAGTCCGGGTGGCAGGATTTTTCCGCAGGCTCTCGAGCCTCAGGTCCATGAGTAGGTACCGCCTATATCAGGAACTGAGGAGGAAACTCGAACATCTGGTCTCAACCGGGGGTAGTGGGGAGGAGATCTCCGTGGTGAAAGCTTTGCTCAGGAGGTGTCAGTATGATAGGCACACATCTTTAGTTCTTGAGAGGGATTTCGGGAGGTACCGCTCGCCCGACCCCTACAGGAACTGTAAGATGTCAGTGAGTCGTAAGGTTGTGACAGGACTGATTGATAGTACAGGATCTCTGAAGAGATCCAAATCAGGGATCTTGGAGGTCGTCAGATCCTTCTACTCGCACCTCTTGGGGAAGCAAGATCCAAACCGAGACGAGATGTCGGCTTTCCTGGCTGAAACCATCCCTGAGCCAGGGGTAGACCCCTCTCTCGGTGTTTTGATAGACTCGATCAAGGAAGAGGAAGTGGGATTGGCGATTGATGGGCTTGCCCTCAAAAAATCGCCAGGGCCGGATGGCTTAACATCCGAGTTTTATAAGACTTTTAAAGGAACCCTAGTTCCCCTCTTGACTGAGGTGTTTAATGAGTGCCTTTCCTCGGGTACTTTGCCAATGTCAATGAGGAGGTCGGCCTTGATCGTTTTATCGAAGGGTAAAGACTCGACCCGTATTGAGAATTGGCGTCCCATAGCGCTGCTCAATACGGACAGAAAGGTTCTCGCAAAGGTGCTGTTTAATCGGCTGGTGAAGTTTGCATCCCGGCTCCTTTCGCCGGTCCAGCATTGCTCTGTTCCAGGCCGCAGCACATTTAGTGCTGTCCTCAGTGTCAGAGAGGCAGTGGAGCAGGGAAATTCTGGTCGGTGGGAGGGGTACATCCTGTCCTTGGACCAGGCCAAGGCTTTTGACCGGGTGGACCACGAGTACCTCTGGTCGGTCCTTCTGAGGTACGGCCTACCGGGGGGGTTTGTCAATTGGCTACAGACCTTATACACTGGGGCTGAGACTTTTGCGCTGGTGAACGGTTGGGTTGGAACCCCCTTTGAGGTTGGGTCTGGTGTCCGCCAGGGTTGTCCCTTGAGCCCTTTGCTATATGCGTTCGCAATTGATCCTTTTCTTAAAAGGATCGATCGTGGGCCATTGGCGGGAGTCGGGGCCGGCCTGGAGTTGCCGGAGGCCACTCAGAGGGTGGTTGCGTACGCAGACGACGTCTCCATTTTTGTCTCCTCGAGAGGGGAGGCAGAGTGGGTGATGTCGGAAGTGGAGCGTTACTCATTGGCATCTGGGTCCAAGATCAACCGGGATAAGTG
The DNA here is from genome assembly GCF_050947455.1 of Rhinoderma darwinii. NCBI lineage: Eukaryota > Metazoa > Chordata > Amphibia > Anura > Rhinodermatidae > Rhinoderma > Rhinoderma darwinii. The sequence goes on along the minus strand of NC_134689.1, from coordinate 8,102,163 downwards.
CAAAAGTCTCTGGCTGGGAGGAGGAGATCCTGGTTTTGATCTCCCGGACACCCTTCCAGAGCCTCAGGGGTCTGCTAAGATCTTAGGAGTCGAATTTGGCCCGGGTGATTACCCCAAGAAGAACTGGGAGGATAGGCTGAATCTAGTTGCCCAGAAGGTCGACCAATGGAAGGGTTGGTCCTTAACCCTGAGGGAAAGGGTTCACTTGGCCAAGGCCTACCTGGTGCCCATGTTGCTTTACCTGGGCAGTGTGTGCATCTTGCCAGAACCTCTCTGGACTCGGGTCTATAGCCTGTTCTTCCAGCTGTTATGGGGGAACAGGCTCAACCTAATCAAGAGGGAGGTTACTTACCTACCAAGGACACTAGGCGGGTTAGGTATGGTTAACCCGGTGGTGTTCCTAGTGAACACCTTTGTTAAGATCAACCTGGCAAACCTCTGGCAAGAGAGGGCTCCTTGGTGGATATCCTCCTGCAGGGGGTGGTTTCGGCCTTTCTTCCAGGAATGGGAGAGAGGAGGGCAAGTGAAAGACCTGCGTACACCTCACGGACATCTCCCGGCTTATGCCACCCTGGCGCTGAAGATTGTTCGCCGGTGGGGTCTGGAGGTGTGGGAGATCAGGACCATGTCGAGAAAATTTCTTGACAGGAGGGTCCTGATGACCCACTTCCAGAAGCCCCTGGCGCTCAAAGACTGCCCAAGTAGTGACCTCGGGGTGGGATTAAAACTTTTAAATTCAGCGAGGATTCCCCAGAAGTTTTGGGATCTGGCTTGGCGTTGCTTCCATGGGAGACTGTATGTGAGGGACAATCTAAAGTGCAGAAGCTCTGATGATCGGGATTGCCCCCGGGAGGAGTGTGGCGGAGTGCTGGAAAGCATGGAGCATTTCCTGCTTCATTGCCCTTTCAATACAGAGGTATACAAAAGGGTGGGAGCCTCCATTGGTTGGCCAGGCCTAACCAGCCTCTCCTATGCTGGGTGGGCCTATGGAGTGTTCGGAGCCCTCGGTGGTAGGGACCATTGCACCTTGTTTCTAGTCAGTATAGTGGTCAGGCACTTTATGTGGAATGCACGATGTCTAGTTTCTACCCAGAAGAAAATCCTCCTAGTGGATGAGGTTGTTAGCAATATCATGGGTGACCTGGTGAAGGTGCATTCTTTGGAGGTTGGCAGATTGGGAGCATCCAAAGCCTCTCGTCTTTGGAGGGGCTTTTCCTTTTGGGTGCCTTAATGTGTCTGCCTTCATGAGGGAGGGGGAGTCGTCACCGGTGCTCAACTGGAGGTGGGGGTCTGCGTTCCGCTGAGGCACCAATAAAAAATATAGCGATAGGACTCGGAATAAGGGAAAGGTGAGGGTCAGCATAGGGTCAGCTTTCAATAGGGTCAAGAAAGGGCTAGTAATAGGGTAAGGAGATAGGGCAAGCGATAGGGAGGGTGCAGCGGTGGACGTGGTACCTTGGCCTCTGGGGGGGAGCTGGGGGGGGCTTTCCCTTCTCTCTATCTGGTGATGGGCTAGGTAAGCACTGGAAGATTTTTGTTTTGTTTAGGATTGAAATGGCAGGAAAAAGGTTTACAAGCGACCGAACTTGGTGCTTTCGGGTACGGTGTATTTTGTATATGGTTTGGTATTTGGACAGGTTGGTGACGTGTATTGTATTATAATGTAGAAATGTTGTTAGAATAGGGATAGACTTAAGGGGGTTAATAGATAGGTTGGGAGGGGGTCGGGGGGGGGGGGGGGTTTGCCTGACCCAGCCCCGGACTATGCGGACATGGGAGGACATGGGGCGGGGGGCTGGGCTGGGGTGTTGGGTGTGGTGGTGGGGGCCAGCATCTGGACTATGCGGACGTGAGAGGACATGAGGCGAGATGCTGGCTGGGGTGGTGGAGTTTAGGTAAGAAGGGTAAGGTTAGGGAAAGTCAGGATGTGTATAGTGTGTTTAAAAAAAAAAAAAAAAATATATAAAAATAAAAAATTAGAAAAAAAAAAAAAAATTGGGATTAGTATTATTATATTTTGGATTTTTTGGGTTATTATTATCATTATTTTATTATTATTATGTTGTTGTTTTATTATTATTATCATTATTATGTTGTTTTTTTAGGCCCTTGGTTGACGCGGGTCGGGGGATTTTCTGTTGGTACTTTTGATTACGTTTATATGATGTTTGTATATATTCTAGTTATTGTTTAGTTTCGGATGAAGTGTAGATGTAAGTATATAAGAGTGGGGTGTATGTGGCCGGGTCTGGTATAGTTTTCTCTTCTCATATACAGAGATGTATATAAGAAAATTTGTTTATAAGAATTGGGTTGTGACTTTTTGGTTATATGGAATTAGTTATGTATTTGTTTTTCAGTTTATGTTTTGTAAATTTATATAAAATAAAGAGATACAGGATGTAACTCAGGATCAGTGCAGGATAAGTAATGTAATGTATGTACACAGTGACTCCACCAGCAGAATAATGAGTGCAGCTCTGGAGTATAATACAGGATGTAACTCAGGATCAGTACAGGATAAGTAATGTATGTACACAGTGACTCCACCAGCAGAATAGTGAGTGCAGCTCTGGAGTATAATACAGGATGTAACTCAGGATCAGTACAGGATAAGTAATGTAATGTATGTACACAGTGACTCCACCAGCAGAATAGTGTGTGCAGCTCTGGAGTATAATACAGGATGTAACTCAGGATCAGTACAGGATAAGTAATGTAATGTATGTACACAGTGACTCCACCAGCAGAATAGTGTGTGCAGCTCTGGAGTATAATACAGGATGTAACTCAGGATCAGTACAGGATAAGTAATGTATGTACACAGTGACTCCACCAGCAGAATAGTGAGTGCAGCTCTGGAGTATAATACAGGATGTAACTCAGGATCAGTACAGGATCAGTAATGTAATGTATGTACACAGTGACCCCCACCAGCAGAATAGTGAGTGCAGCTCTAGAGTATAATACAGGATATAACTTGGGATCAGTACAGGTCTCCCAGATGACTAAATGGCAAATCTTCCGAGTTATGGAACACTAGAGAAGTTGAGGGATAACCCCTGTGGCAGCTGCAATGGCGGCCATATTGGTTGCCACTCAGCTTTTTCAGGAACAGATAACCAAGATATGGCCGAATAAAATCTATCAACTTGTATTTTGTGGGGAGTTCTGTATAATGGTTGATTCCAGGTTAGAGGACGTGAGCGTTGTGAGACAAGATGACAGGGACAAGGAGATCAGACGCCTCGAGGAGGCGCGGGACTGATCCCTGATACAGAATGATGATAACTCCGAATAAATCCAGTTCTCCAGTCAAAACAAAAGCTTGTTTTCCTTCCTCCTGTCGCGCCTCGGCCTTGGTGTGATGCTGGCAGCCATGTTTTCTCTTTGCCCGCTTGCCAAGAATAATGAGCTGTGCCCTGTGTTATTAGTAAGATGAGACTGGCCGAGGACATGAGCATGGCAGGTACAGGCATGTCAGAGGTTAATAAGGGTTGTCAAATCAGTCACAATAATTAGTGAGAGCATGATGGGAATGCAGAGGTAGCAGAGCTGAATGTGTCAATACATGTGGTTATATCACTCTGTTATCTGTGGATTTACATAGGACTGCAGGTTAACCGATTGCATTGTCTTAACACATGTGCAAACAATGCAGAGATTAGAGTTCAATAGCAAAATCAGCTCTGCTACATCTTGGCAATAAATCTATAGCAAATTTAGCTCTGCTGTCTATTGAGCTGTTTCTTTCAATTCCACACCATTTGCAAGATCCCTGCTCTCTGTCAGTGAATGGGAACATTCAGAGGCTGAAAACTGTCCTAACCTCGTCTGCTCATATGACTGCAGTTTGTTATAGTTTATCACTATAGGCAACTCTCTGTGAGATTGTACATCTTACCTAATCGGATACATTGTAACTAGCCCAGCAGCTGTGTGAGCAGGACTAAATCATCTTTTTATCCTTTGATTGTAAACAAGCATGTTTCCATTTGCTGACCGCAAGCAGGGATCTTGAAAATGGTGAGGAATAGAATTTGCACCATACAGAGGGCACAGAAGGGTACAAGAAGAGTTTCATATCTCAACCCAAAATTTGTCTCTTGCTGCCCCATTAATCACATTTTTGTAAAATACATTTAGTTGGACAATCCCTTTAAGTGAGTAGGGGGAGGGGCGGTGACTACTACTCTAAGCAGATTTTAGACTCAGGGAATTAGCAGTCACTCTTCTAGACCATGCAGCTTTGTCCATGACATAAATGAAATCTATACCGATTCTATCACTGTGTCTACTAGACCTACCCTATCTCCCATATAGATGGGCATTTTTTTCCAATTGTAGATGGAGTTGCCCTTTAAAAGGGTTCTCCGCATTAAACAATCTCTACTTGTTAGAACGATTGCCTTACAATAAGCTGAGCACAAATTTGTCTCCCTGCCAGGATCCCCAGCGATCAGCTATGATCTGTGTGCAAACCTGTAAGAGTTCAATGTCCCTACAGCGCCACCACAGGAGAAACTAAGTATTACACAGTGCCCATTTATATCAATGTGTTGTCTGTGTAATGCAGGACAGGGAAGGTTCTCCAAAGAGAGAGAGAGACGCTCTATGTATCCGCTCTCCTTCTCTCTGACAAAGAGATGAGGATCCTGAACAGAAGACCCCCCTCTAATAACTCAGAATTCCCTAATAGGGTGTCTAAATAAGGATAGTAATGGAGATCTCAGTGGTAATCAAATTAATAGAATTATTTCTCCCCCATCTTCTGTATATAATTATATATGTACAGCTGGTATAATATATATCTTCTTGTATATAGTGATATGGAGCATGCTGGTATAACCTGGGTATCTCCTGTATATAATTATATATGTACAGCTGGTATAATATATATCTTCTTGTATATAGTGATATGGGGCATGCTGGTATAACCTGGGTATATTCTGTATATAATTATATATGTACAGCTGGTATAAGTTATACATCTTCCTGTATATAGTGATATGGAGCATGCTGGTATAACCTGGGTATCTTCTGTATATAATTATATATGTACAGCTGGTATAAGTTATACATCTTCTTGTATATAGTGATATGGAGCATGCTGGTATAACCTGGGTATCCTCTGTATATAATTATATATGTACAGCTGGTATAAGTTACACAGCTTGTATATAGTGATATGGAGCATGCTGGTATAACCTGGGTATCTCCTGTATATAATTATATATGTACAGCTGGTATAATATATATCTTCTTGTATATAGTGATATGGGGCATGCTGGTATAACCTGGGTATCTTCTGTATATAATTATATATGTACAGCTGGTATAAGTTATACATCTTCTTGTATATAGTGATATGGAGCATGCTGGTATAACCTGGGTATCTTCTGTATATAATTATATATGTGCAGCTGGTATAAGTTATACATCTTCTTGTATATAGTGATATGGAGCATGCTGGTATAACCTGGGTATCTTCTGTGTATAATTATATATGTACAGCTGTTATAAGTTATACATCTTTCTCTATATAGCGATATGGAGCATGCTGGTATAACCTGGGTATCTTCTGTATATAATTATATATGTAAAGCTGGTATAAGTTATACATCTTCTTGTATATAGTGATATGGAGCATGCTGGTATAACCTGGGTATCTCCTGTATATAATTATATATGTACAGCTGGTATAAGTTATACATCTTCCTGTGTATAGTAATATGGAGCATGCTGGTATAACCTGGGTATATTCTGTATATAATTATATATGTACAGCTGGTATAAGTTATACATCTTCTTGTATATAGAGATATGGAGCATGCTGGTATAACCTGGGTATCTCCTGTATATAATTATATATGTACAGCTGGTATAATATATATCTTCTTGTATATAGTGATATGGAGCATGCTGGTATAACCTGGGTATCTTCTGTATATAATGATATATGTACAGCTGGTATAAGTTATACATCTTCTTGTATATAGTGATATGGAGCATGCTGGTATAACCTGGGTATCTTCTGTATATAATTATATATGTACAGCTGGTATAAGTTATACATCTTCCTGTATATAGTGATATGGAGCATGATGGTATAACCTGGGTATCTTCTGTATATAATTATATATGTACAGCTGGTATAAGTTATACATCTTCTCGTATATAGTGATATGGAGCATGCTGGTATAACCTGGGTATCTCCTGTATATAATTATATATGTACAGCTGGTATAAGTTATACATCTTCCTGTATATAGTGATATGGAGCATGCTGGTATAACCTGGGTATCTTCTGTATATAATTATATATGTACAGCTGGTATAAGTTATACATCTTCTTGTATATAGTGATATGGAGCATGCTGGTATAACCTGGGTATCTTCTGTATATAATTATATATGTACAGCTGGTATAAGTTCTACATCTTCTTGTATATAGTGATATGGAGCATGCTGGTATATCCTGGGTATCTTCTGTATATAATTATATATGTACAGCTGGTATAAGTTATACATCTTCTTGTATATAGTGATATTGAGCATGCTGGTATAACCTGGGCATCTCCTGTATATAATTATATATGTACAGCTGGTATAAGTTATACATCTTCTTGTATATAGTGATATGGAGCATGCTGGTGTATCCTGGATATCTTCTGTATATAATTATATATGTACAGCTGGTATAAGTTATACATCTTCTTGTATATAGTGATATGGAGCATGCTGGTATAACCTGGGTATCTCCTGTATATAATTATATATGTACAGCTGGTATAAGTTATACATCTTCCTGTATATAGTGATATGGAGCATGCTGGTATAACCTGGGTATCCTCTGTATATAATTATATATGTACAGCTGGTATAAGTTATACATCTTGTATATAGTGATATGGAGCATGCTGGTATAACCTGGGTATCTTTTGTATATAATTATATATGTACAGCTGGTATAAGTTATACATCTTCTTGTATATAGTGATATGGAGCATGCTGGTATAAACTGGGTATCTTCTGTATATAATTATATATGTACAGCTGGTATAAGTTATAAATCTTCTTGTATATAGTGACATGGAGCATGCTGGTATAACCTGGGTATCTTCTGTATATAATTATATATGTACAGCTGGTATAAGTTATACATCTTCTTGTATATAGTGATATGGAGCATGCTGGTATAACCTGGGTATCTTCTGTATATAATTATATATGTACAGCTGGTATAAGTTATACATCTTCTTGTATATAGTGATATGGAGCATGCTGGTATAACCTGGGTATCCTCTGTATATAATTATATATGTGCAGCTGGTATAAGTTATACATCTTCTTGTATATAGTGATATGGAGCATGCTGTTATAACCTGGGTATCCCCTGTATATAATTATATATGTACAGCTGGTATAAGTTATACATCTTCTTGTATATAGTGATATGGAGCATGCTGGTATAACCTGGGTGTCTTCTGTATATAATTATATATGTACAGCTGGTATAAGTTATACATCTTCTTGTATATAGTGATATGGTGCATGCTGGTATTATCTGGGTATCTTCTGTATATAATTATATATGTACAGCTGGTATAAGTTATACATCTTCTTGTATATAGTGATATGGAGCATGCTGGTATAACCTGGGCATCTTCTGTATATAATTATATTGGTACAGCTGGTATAAGGTATACATCTTCCTGTATATAGTGATATGGAGCATGCTGGTATAACCTGGGCATCTTCTGTATATAATTATATATGTACAGCTGGTATAAGTTATACATCTTCTTGTATATAGTGATATGGAGCATGCTGGTATAACCTGGGTGTCTTCTGTATATAATTATATATGTACAGCTGGTATAAGTTACACATCTTCTTGTATATAGTGATATGGAGCATGCTGGTATAACCTGCGTATCTTCTGTATATAATTATATATGTGCAGCTGGTATAAGTTACACATCTTCTTGTATATAGTGACATGGAGCATGCTGGTATAACCTGGGTATCTTCTGTATATAATTATATATGTGCAGCTGGTATAAGTTATACATCTTCTTCTATATATTGACATGGAGCATGCTGGTATAACCTGGGTATCTTCTGTATATAATTATATACGTACAGCTGGTATAAATTATACATCTTCTTGTATATAGTGATATGGAGCATGCTGGTATAACCTGGGTATCTTCTGTATATAATTATATACGTACAGCTGGTATAAGTTATACATCTTCTTGTATATAGTGATATGGAGCATGCTGGTATAACCTGGGTATCTCCTGTATATAATTATATATGTACAGCTGGTATAAGTTATACATCTTGTATATAGTGATATGGAGCATGCTGGTATAACCTGGGTATCTCCTGTATATAATTATATATGTACAGCTGGTATAAGTTATACATCTTCTTGTATATAGTGATATCGAGCATGCTGGTATAACCTGGGTATCCTCTGTATATAATTATATATGTACAGCTGGTATAAGTTATACATCTTCTTGTATATAGTGATATGGGGCATGCTGGTATAACCTGGGTATCCTCTGTATATAATTATATATGTACAGCTGGTATAAGTTATACATCTTCTTGTATATAGTGATATGGGGCATGCTGGTATAACCTGGGTATCCTCTGTATATAATTATATATGTACAGCTGGTATAAGTTATACATCTTCTTGTATATAGTGATATGGACCATGCTGGTATAACCTGGGTATCTTCTGTATATAATTATATATGTACAGCTGGTATAAGTTATACATCTTCTTGTATATAGTGATATGGAGCATGCTGGTATAACCTGGGTATCTTCTGTGTATAATTATATATGTACAGCTGGTATAAGTTATACATCTTCCTGTATATAGTGATATGGAGCATGCTGGTATAACCTGGGCGTCTTCTGTATATAATTATATTGGTACAGCTGGTATACGGTATACATCTTCCTGTATATAGTGATATGGAGCATGCTGGTATAACCTGGGCATCTTCTGTATATAATTATATATGTACAGCTGGTATAAGTTATACATCTTCTTGTATATAGTGATATGGAGCATGCTGGTATAACCTGGGTATCTTCTGTATATAATTATATACGTACAGCTGGTATAAGTTATACATCTTCTTGTATATAGTGATATGGAGCATGCTGGTATAACCTGGGTATCTTCTGTATATAATTATATATGTACAGCTGGTATAAGTTATACATCTTCTTGTATATAGTGATATGGAGCATGCTGGTATAACCTGGGTATCTTCTGTATATAATTATATATGTACAGCTGGTATAAGTTATACATCTTCTTGTATATAGTGATATGGAGCATGCTGGTATAACCTGGGTATATTCTGTATATAATTATATATGTACAGCTGGTATAAGTTATACATCTTCTTGTATATAGTGATATGGAGCATGCTGGTATAACCTGGGTATCTCCTGTATATAATTATATATGTACAGCTGGTATAAGTTATACATCTTCTTGTATATAGTGATATGGAGCATGCTGGTATAAACTGGGTATCTTCTGTATATAATTATATATGTACAGCTGGTATAAGTTATACATCTTCTTGTATATAGTGATATGGAGCATGCTGGTGTAACCTGGGTATCTTCTGTATATAATTATATACGTACAGCTGGTATAAGTTACACATCTTCTTGTATATAGTGATATGGAGCATGCTGGTATAACCTGGGTATCTTCTGTATATAATTATATATGTACAGCTGGTATAAGTTATACATCTTCTTGTATATAGTGATATGGAGCATGCTGGTATAACCTGGGTATCTTCTGTATATAATTATATATGTACAGGTGGTATAAGGTATACATCTTCCTGTATATTGTGATATGGAGCATGCTGGTATAACCTGGGTATCTCCTGTATATAATTATATATGTACAGCTGGTATAAGTTATACATCTTGTATATAGTGATATGGAGCATGCTGGTATAACCTGGGTATCTCCTGTATATAATTATATATGTACAGCTGGTATATGTTATACATCTTGTATATAGTGATATGGAGCATGCTGGTATAACCTGGGTATCTCCTGTATATAATTATATATGTACAGCTGGTATAAGTTATACATCTTCTTGTATATAGTGATATGGAGCATGCTGGTATAACCTGGGTATCCTCTGTATATAATTATATATGTACAGCTGGTATAAGTTATACATTTTCCTGTATATACTGATATGGAGCATGCTGGTATAAACTGGGTATCTTCTGTATATAATTATATATGTACAGCTGGTATAAGATATACATCTTCTTGTATATAGTGATATGGAGCATGCTGGTATAACCTGGGTATCTCCTGTATATAATTATATATGTACAGCTGGCATAAGTTATACATCTTCTTGTATGTAGTGATATGGAGCATGCTGGTATAACCTGGGTATCTCCTGCATATAATTATATATGTACAGCTGCTATAAGTTATACATCTTCTTGTATATAGTGATATGGAGCATGCTGGTATAACCTGGGTATCCTCTGTATATAATTATATATGTACAGCTGGTATAAGTTATACATCTTCCTGTATATACTGATATGGAGCATGCTGGTATAAACTGGGTATCTTCTGTATATAATTATATATGTACAGCTGGTATAAGATATACATCTTCTTGTATATAGTGATATGGAGCATGCTGGTATAACCTGGGTATCTTCTGTATATAATTATATATGTACAGCTGGTATAAGTTATACATCTTCTTGTATATAGTGATATGGACCATGCTGGTATAACCTGGGTATCTTCTGTATATAATTATATATGTACAGCTGGTATAAGTTATACATCTTCTTGTATATAGTGATATGGAGCATGCTGGTATAACCTGGGTGTCTTCTGTATATAATTATATATGTACAGCTGGTATAAGTTATACATCTTCTTGTATATAGTGATATGGTGCATGCTGGTATTACCTGGGTATCTTCTGTATATAATTATATATGTACAGCTGGTATAAGTTATACATCTTCTTGTATATAGTGATATGGAGCATGCTGGTATAACCTGGGTATCTTCTGTATATAATTATATATGTACAGCTGGTATAAGTTATACTTCTTCTTGTATATAGTGATATGGAGCATGCTGGTATAACCTGGGTATCTTCTGTGTATAATTATATATGTACAGCTGGTATAAGTTATACATCTTCCTGTATATAGTGATATGGAGCATGCTGGTATAACCTGGGCATCTTCTGTATATAATTGTATTGGTACAGCTGGTATAAGGTATACATCTTCCTGTATATAGTGATATGGAGCATGCTGGTATAACCTGGGCATCTTCTGTATATAATTATATATGTACAGCTGGTATAAGTTATACATCTTCTTGTATATAGTGATATGGAGCATGCTGGTATAACCTGGGTATCTTCTGTATATAATTATATACGTACAGCTGGTATAAGTTATACATCTTCTTGTATATAGTGATATGGAGCATGCTGGTATAACCTGGGTATCTTCTGTATATAATTATATATGTACAGGTGGTATAAGTTATACATCTTCTTGTATATAGTGATATGGAGCATGCTGGTATAACCTGGGTATCTTCTGTATATAATTATATATGTACAGCTGGTATAAGTTATACATCTTCTTGTATATAGTGATATGGAGCATGCTGGTATAACCTGGGTATCTTCTGTATATAATTATATATGTACAGCTGGTATAAGTTATACATCTTCTTGTATATAGTGATATGGAGCATGCTGGTATAACCTGGGTATATTCTGTATATAATTATATATGTACAGCTGGTATAAGTTATACATCTTCCTGTATATAGTGATATGGAGCATGCTGGTATAACCTGGGTATCTTCTGTATATAAATATATACGTACAGCTGGTATAAGTTATACATCTTCTTGTATATAGTGATATGGAGCATGCTGGTATAACCTGGGTATCTCCTGTATATAATTATATATGTACAGCTGGTATAAGTTATACATCTTCTTGTATATAGTGATATGGAGCATGCTGGTATAAACTGGGTATCTTCTGTATATAATTATATATGTACAGCTGGTATAAGTTATACATCTTCTTGTATATAGTGATATGGAGCATGCTGGTGTAACCTGGGTATCTTCTGTATATAATTATATACGTACAGCTGGTATAAGTTATACATCTTCTTGTATATAGTGATATGGAGCATGCTGGTATAACCTGGGTATCTCCTGTATATAATTATATATGTACAGCTGGTATAAGTTATACATCTTGTATATAGTGATATGGAGCATGCTGGTATAACCTGGGTATCTTCTGTATATAATTATATATGTACAGCTGGTATAAGTTATACATCTTCTTGTATATAGTGATATGGAGCATGCTGGTATAACCCGGGTATCTTCTGTATATAATTATATATGTACAGCTGGTATAAGTTATACATCTTCTTGTATATAGTGATATCGAGCATGCTGGTATAACCTGGGTATCCTCTGTATATAATTATAAAACCACCGAAAAAGGCCATACTTACAAATGGACACAGCCAGGTCAGAAACGCTGATGAAGGAGTGAACAGGTGCTTAAATAATAATAGCCACTCCCACTGGTCTTGAGGGGAGTGGTGTGTGGTGCATGGGATGTGTAGTAAGAAATAATAAATGAATAGTGTGTGTGCAAGTGTAATACTATAAGTGAAATATAGGGGGCAGTAATGAGTGAAGTGCCTCAATAGAAATAAATGGATAATGGGGTGCAAGTGTGTGGAACATGGAGGGATAGTGTGTACGTCATGAGGCACAACGTGTATAGCCAGGTAGAAGCCTATTTGTGACGCCTTGTATATAATTATATATGTACAGCTGGTATAAGTTATACATCTTCTTGTATATAGTGATATGGGGCATGCTGGTATAACCTGGGTATCCTCTGTATATAATTATATATGTACAGCTGGTATAAGTTATACATCTTCCTGTATATAGTGATATGGAGCATGCTGGTATAACCTGGGTATCTCCTGTATATAATTATATATGTACAGCTGGTATAAGTTATACATCTTCTTGTATATAGTGATATGGAGCATGCTGGTATAACCTGGGTATCCTCTGTATATTATTATATATGTACAGCTGGTATAAGTTATACATCTTCTTGTATATAGTGATATGGAGCATGCTGGTATAACCTGGGTATCTTCTGTATATAATTATATAAGTACAGCTGGTATAAGTTATATATCTTCTTGTATATAGTGATATGGAGCATGCTGGTATAAACTGGGTATCTTCTGTATATAGTTATATATGTACAGCTGGTATAAGATATACATCTTCTTGTATATAGTGATATGGAGCATGCTGGTATAACCTGGGTATCTCCTGTATATAATTATATATGTACAGCTGGTATAAGTTATACATCTTCTTGTATGTAGTGATATGGAGCATGCTGGTATAACCTGGGTATCTCCTGCATATAATTATATATGTACAGCTGGTATAAGTTATACATCTTCTTGTATATAGTGATATGGAGCATGCTGGTATAACCTGGGTATCCTCTGTATATAATTATATATGTACAGCTGGTATAAGTTATACATCTTCCTGTATATACTGATATGGAGCATGCTGGTATAACCTGGGTATCTCCTGTATATAATTATATATGTACAGCTGGTATAAGTTATACATCTTGTATATAGTGATATGGAGCATGCTGGTATAACCTGGGTATCTCCTGTATATAATTATATATGTACAGCTGGTATAAGTTATACATCTTCTTGTATATAGTGATATGGAGCATGCTGGTATAACCTGGGTATCCTCTGTATATAATTATATATGTACAGCTGGCATAAGTTATACATCTTCTTGTATGTAGTGATATGGAGCATGCTGGTATAACCTGGGTATCTCCTGCATATAATTATATATGTACAGCTGGTATAAGTTATACATCTTCTTGTATATAGTGATATGGAGCATGCTGGTATAACCTGGGTATCCTCTGTATATAATTATATATGTACAGCTGGTATAAGTTATACATCTTCTTGTATATAGTGATATGGAGCATGCTGGTATAACCTGGGTATCCTCTGTATATAATTATATATGTACAGCTGGTATAAGTTATACATCTTCCTGTATATACTGATAAGGAGCATGCTGGTATAAACTGGGTATCTTCTGTATATAATTATATATGTACAGCTGGTATAAGATATACATCTTCTTGTATATAGTGATATGGAGCATGCTGGTATAACCTGGGTATCTTCTGTATATAATTATATATGTACAGCTGGTATAAGTTATACATCTTCTTGTATATAGTGATATGGACCATGCTGGTATAACCTGGGTATCTTCTGTATATAATTATATATGTACAGCTGGTATAAGTTATACATCTTCTTGTATATAGTGATATGGAGCATGCTGGTATAACCTGGGTATCTTCTGTGTATAATTATATATGTACAGCTGGTATATGTTATACATCTTCTTATATATAGTGATATGGAGCATGCTGGTATAACCTGGGTATCTTCTGTATATAATTATATATGTACAGCTGGTATAAGTTATACATCTTCTTGTATATAGTGATATGGAGCATGCTGGTATAACCTGGGTATCTTCTGTGTATAATTATATATGTACAGCTGGTATATGTTATACATCTTCTTATATATAGTGATATGGAGCATGCTGGTATAACCTGGGTATCTTCTGTATATAATTATATATGTACAGCTGGTATAAGTTATACATCTTCTTGTATATAGTGATATGGACCATGCTGGTATAACCTGGGTATCTTCTGTATATAATTATATATGTACAGCTGGTATAAGTTATACATCTTCTTGTATATAGTGATATGGACCATGCTGGTATAACCTGGGTATCTTCTGTATATAATTATATATGTACAGCTGGTATAAGTTATATATCTTCTTGTATATAGTGATATGGAGCATGCTGGTATAACCTGGGTATCTTCTGTGTATAATTATATATGTACAGCTGGTATAAGTTATACATCTTCTTGTATATAGTGATATGGAGCATGCTGGTATAACCTGGGTATCTTCTGTGTATAATTATATATGTACAGTTGGTATAAGTTCTACATCTTCTTGTATATAGTGATATGGAGCATGCTGGTATAACCTGGGTATCTTCTGTATATAATTATATATGTACAGCTGGTATAAGTTATACATCTTCTTGTATATAGTGATATGGAGCATGCTGGTATAACCTGGGCATCTTCTGTATATAATTATATATGTACGGCTCGTATAAGTTATACATCTTCTTGTATATAGTGATATGGAGCATGCTGGTATAACCTGGGTATCTTCTGTATATAATTATATATGTACAGCTGGTATAAGTTATACATCTTCCTGTATATAGTGATATGGAGCATGCTGCTATAACCTGGGTATCTTCTGTATATAATTATATATATACAGCTGGTATAAGTTATATATCTTCCTGTATATAGTGATATGGAGAATGCTGGTATAACCTGGGTATCTTCTGTATATAATTATATATGTACAGTTGGTATAAGTTCTACATCTTCTTGTATATAGTGATATGGAGCATGCTGGTATAACCTGGGTATCTTCTGTATATAATTATATATGTACAGCTGGTATAAGTTATACATCTTCTTGTATATAGTGATATGGAGTATGCTGGTATAACCTGGGTATCTTCTGTGTATAATTATATATGTACAGTTGGTATAAGTTCTACATCTTCTTGTATATAGTGATATGGAGCATGCTGGTATAACCTGGGTATCTTCTGTATATAATTATATATGTACAGCTGGTATAAGTTATACATCTTCTTGTATATAATGATATGGGCATTTTTAGTATCTTTGTTGCTTCTAATTACCTAGGTTGTAGCATACGTGAATCCTTTGGAGCATGGTGACCTTATGTCGACTTGTCGCCATGATGAACCGATGACTTGTGGTGTATTTAATAATAATGTGGCGGCTTCAGATAACTTGGGGCCCCCGCACATTTGTGGCCAGAGTTCTCATAATGTCATTGTCTTTCCAGTTTTCACAGCTCATAAAGATCTTCCAGAGATTGGGTGCCGAGAAGTTTCCCTTGATCGAGCAGTCTTTCTACCCAAACCACAAGCAGATGGTGAGTGACACTGGTTTCCCATTTGGGTCTAGAATCAGACGGGTGATGTCTCTGGATATAGGCAGGAGATGACTATGGCAGATAATAAGTCGGATACTTGTTAATGTGACCTGTCATAGGAAGCTGTCCGCTGTGATGTAGCTGGTGCCGGGAAAGAGTAAACTGTCCCCTAATTGACTCTGTCAGAGATACAAGATGTCAAAGATGAACTTATTTAATTAGAAACACTTTCCCATAATTCACTGCATGTGTCACCCACATGGCTGGTTATGTAAACACATGATCAGGACACAGGCGCCAGCTATGCCATGTCTACTGTGTGAATTACTGTCTGTATGGGTATAAATTTCATTGATGATGAGATTACTGACAGACTCGCACTCCATTCTTTATGTCGTGGGTTATTTATCGGACAGGTGGGTGTTTCCTGTCCAGTCCTATTGCCTATCTGGATATAGGTGGCGCCAGATGTGACTAGTGGCCACTGAAATCTCTGTGCTACTGAATCCTTATGAACGGTCAACAGTTTCTTGTGGGACCAGCAGATTTGTCCTTTAGACCTCTTCTACCTTCAGTTTCCAGGGCAGGAAATAACTTCCTGGCACCTACCGTTGTCAGCCATGTCGGCTCTTATGGAGCTGTCTTTCTGTCATCCGGTCACCCTCTCACTTCCACTCTTAACACCTGCTTTATTGTAAGACCAGCTGATTTGTCCTTTAGACCTCTCCTACCTGCAGTTTCCGGGACAGGAAAGTTTCCTGGCACCTACCATTGTCAGCCATGTCAGCACTTATGGAGCAGTCTTTCTGTCACCCAGTCACCTAGAGGATCTTCCCCCTTCTTTCCTCAACACTCCCTAACAGTCGACCAACCCTTTGCCCTCCAACCCTTCTCATTGTGCAGAGACAGATACAGGAAGGGATTGTCTCACCATGGACGATTCCTTTAATCTCATGGTTTCGGCACCCAAAACTCTGCCATACGGCTGATCCTGCTCTGGCTCATCAGCAGGGGACCCCCTATATGAAATCCATATGCCTTTTATATGGCCCTAATAGGGCAGATGGACACAGGGGTTGGCATTAGGAGAGTAACATTAAGTGAGAAAATCTCTGGTACTTGAAAAATGAAGCCTCTGTCATTATTTAGGCTAATTTCTCTGTCTGTGCAGCGGTCACCTGATTTATTTTTTACTGGTGGTTTAGTTGCTTGCAAGTATCATTCTGCCCTTTCTGTAATGGAAATCTGCCTTCCATGCACTGATTTTCTGGTGAGCTTAGCCTATACACAGCAGCCAATCAGAAAAAGCAGAGCTGCAGTATAAAGCACAGGGGAAGGCAGAACGGCAACATAAACCTCTGATGAAATGAGTCGTTTTTAGATCTCTGATATTTTCTTTCCACCATGCAGTTAAGATACTAAAAGGGTCCCAGGACCATTTACTATATATACACACAATATGGGAATTTTCGGGCCATATAGTGATATTTTTTAAATATTGTCTTTGGCAGAGTGGCATTTGATCATTTGTACCCGCGTTGCTTCGGTTATGGGCATTTCCTTTGATCTAATGGTGTTTTATCTGAGATCTGAGACTTTTTGTGGTTACACTGCACTGTGATCAAGTGTGTGGACGGGACAATAGAAGGGTGAGACGGGGGGGGTTTATAATTATCGGTATCAAGTATGTTATTTGTACTTTATCCAAAACTGCGGCTTTTATCTGTGGCCAAATAACCAGTCAGCCCGGAGTCAACCACACACTGCCACCCAAACAAGGCTACAGACAGCGACTACAATGGATGGCACAGAATGTTCCCCAGAGGGCGGTAACTATGTCACCATAATGACGTCTCGCCGAGAACGGACGACACTTGATATCTTTTGCAAAAACATTTTTGAACCAAAGTTTTTGAACCTCCGGCTCAGTAATTTTGCATGGAACTGTGAACACAGTGCAGCAAAATGTTTAGGCGTTGCCCGTAGGGTCAAATCCCATGATTTCTGTGGGCAAATCTTACCCCTAGGTTTCGACTAGTTCCTACATTGCTATTTATGCAGAACCGTCCTGCAAACTGGACCTCAAAAGGGGTGTGGTTTATGCAAATTATTTATTGGCTCTTTGGGGGCATTCCCGAGCTGAGCAGGGGTGGGGCTTAAAATGTCCCACAATTCTGGATTTAAGTGTTGGCAGATACGGTTCCTATCAATGTGGCCCAAGATGGTATCACCTCTCCCATTTCAGTCACTTTCCTAACCCCTGCCGGCTATGAAAAGTGAAGCAATATTCAAGCACAAGCTTTGTGTATACAGCTCCTATGAAGACCTATGTGTCGGACTACAAAAAACAAAAACCCCTCCTTCTACAGACATGGCACAAGCATGAGATTCGCACATGACTTCCGGATCAGACTACACATGGCATGTTTGTAGTCTGTAACCATGGAGACACATAGGTCTGCACAGGGGCTGTATATACAAAACGGTAGGAGTTATTTAATCAAAATTATATGCAAAGTTGTTTCATTTTTTTGTTTTAGATGAATTGGTGCATTAAAAACGTCTTGGCTGCAAAAATGGACAAACCCTTTAAGACTGGTTTTGCTTTGTTGTTATTCCAGTCTGAAGTGGTCTGATCGGTCACGGAAGAATCAGCCTGTTTTTGTTACTTTGTATTACATAATATAGAACACAACATTTATTTACCAGTCAGTTTGTCTTGGCGGCAGCTGTACACAATATGGATTGTTATTGTGTCGTCTCTTGACCTCAATTACTCAAATTAATTAGTTTTAATAGGTATAAATAATGGCGGCCATCCTATAGTCATTAGACAGGGCTGTATACAGAGGAAACATCTGGCATACGGTAAACATGACTTATGTATGTCGTTACCCGGACTGATTAATATGCGAAACGAGAGCAATTCATTATAAGCCGGAAGATAATCGCATTGTTGTTGATTTCGTTTCATTCTCACAAGGACAAAGATTCCTGAGAAACGATAAAAGATGGAGATTGACCTTGATCTTCCTTTTATCATCATGTTACGTCCAAAATTCTGTGCCAGTTAATTTCATAATATATCTTCATAATGTCCACAGCACTGTTTTTCTGATAGAGTTCCAAATCCACTGCTTTGGGTTGCACAATAAAATTCTGACTGCCTGCAGCCACCACTAGGGGGAGCTCACTGCATATTGTATCTACAGAACTCAATAATGAAACACTATGCAGCTCCCTCTAGTGGTGGCGGCAGGAAGACAGCATTTTATCATTTACCTCATGCCTATGCAGGGGATTTTGAGCTCTGTATCAGAAAAATAAATCTCTGACTGATATATCATAAGGTTTATTAAGAAATTAATCCGCACAGAATTTACCTATTCAGATTTTTTTTTTAAATGGTGTTCAACGGTGGACATCCCCTTGAAGGCCAATGGGTTATGTTGAATGGGGGCTCTTAAATACCTATTAGGCCCTTGAAACACCTTTGGTAGCCAATGGGAATTATTTAAAGGGCAGTTCAAGAAGACATTAATATCAGAATAAAATGGGAGGAGCTTTCCCGTGCTTATTGTCGCCCCCTGGTGAATAATTTGCATTGCATCAGATACAGAAAAAGGAAGTGACAACTTTTTAGTTTTCAGACCCAATAAACCATTGAGACAGTTATATGACCAGGGGATGTATATAATATGTCAGAGGCCACCCTACTAATATGGGCCTAGATGGTACAACAAGGACCAAGCCCAGATTCCTGGTTCTAAACCCAGTTTATGGGTTGGACTATTTTGGCACCTGGCCCCACTTTTGTCACTGTGATGGTATGGAGGTCTACCGTCAGCAAGACCAGCTAAGGTCACACCGATAGTAGAGGACCTGGTGCAGCCAATGAAGGGTCCACACTACGATATGGACCCGTTTCACCTTGTGGACTACTTCTAAGATCATAACTACCAGGAGAGCAGGTAAGGCAGCTGCTATGGGCCCCAGCAGTTGAGGGGACCGACCACCACTCTTAAAAAAGCCGCAAAAAGTCAAAGGGTAGTCAGCGGCTATAGTGAACCCGCACAGCCATAAGTACCATAACGTTTCCATTGTCTTCTGATGGGGGTCATGATGGACTGGGGTCATTACTTGGTCCCCCCTCTTTCTTGGTGCCAGGCCATAGATCTCCTCCGATGACCATGGTGCGGTTTTGTGCCTGTATTTTTACATTGTGGTAACAGACGGAGACAGGATTCATGTATTTGATAGAAATATAAAAGGATTTTTTTAATGTTTAGGATAAAATATACTGCAAAACACAAACATTTTTAGAGCAGAAGCCAATATACAATCACGGAATATACAATTCATAAATAACATGACACAAAATCGCGAAAAAACGCGTCTACAATGGGCCACACGTAGCATTTGATTTCCTCATAGGATGCAGCTCTTCACCTCTGGGCCCAGTGGTCCTGCACCCGTCCACCTGCCGTCCTAATTTGTACTGTACATGGCATGGTGAGGGGGGGGGAGGGGTTAATTAATACACATCAATGATTGGCAGCTGGAAAAACTACAACTCCCAGCATCTTCCGTCCACATCTTGTGCACGAATATAACAATTGGGTCATTTTTTGACATGGTCAGTAGGACCTGTCCAATCAGAGCTACAAGATTTGCTAGTTTGATAGAGGAAGGATCGGGCCCTCAGGAAGGCAATGGCGCCAAGGAGGTCCCAGGATAGGAAGGTGTCAACATTGGCGAACCCCTATTTCTGACTAAACGTAGAATGGTGCCAATTGGCATTGCTGGAAAAAACACCATTCCCATGGTAGCAGTTACAAGAGCCACAGTGGGCAAGGGGGCTTCATGGAAACCCCCCTCCCCATTAAATGAATTTAGGTAAATTCTTAAAAAAAACACTCCAGCTAAAACGGATATATTATGTTATGCCTAGCGCAGGGCCTAAAGGGGAGGAGCTTGGCACAGATGGAAAAAAAAAAAAAAAAATCTGTGTCATGCTCCACCCCCTTAGGCCTCTTGCTAGACACAATACAGTGGGGGGAGATTTACTGGGAAAAATTTGCCAAAAAAGGGAACATGGAGGTCACCAAATTAACTATGTGTATTAGACACTTTTGCAACTTTTTTGTTTTGAAAATATTCTACTAAAAGGGCAGTGGCTGAGGAATCGCAAAATGCGCCAAATTTATCTCCCGTAAAATATTGAGGTGGCATTAGGAACTGAAGAGTGTAACTTCTTATTTATCATCACATTTGATAAATTTGCCGTAATTGACGCCATTTTCACCATCTCTTTACGCTATTGATCGATCTCTCCGGCGTATCAGCTTTTTCTGGAGTGTTCCTTTAAGCCCGGTCTCTAAATTGATTGCATCCCATTGAGATTCTGCAAGCGACGCAGAAAGATGCAATACTCTGCAGAGGCAGCAACCTTCAAGAACAAGTCAATTGTTTCCGTCTGTCTCCCTTTTCTATTGCCAAGTGATCTGAAGGGCCAGTTTTGTTTGCTGTACCCATTAACTGGCACCGTCAACCACTTATACTGCTTTTCTAGGTAATGTTTAATTTTTTTGGACCCCCCTCGCCCCCTCCAACGTTCTAGCCAAGCATGAAGGACAGCCACGATTTTAGATATCGATGTTTGGCCAATGAACAAAATAAAAGGAGATTAGAACGATTTAAAGGGGAACACCACATTAATAGGTTTAATTATCTTGCACCGTTCTTGGTTACATTTAGTATTATACTCCAGTCACATCCAAAGCTAAGAAGAAAATTGTACAGGTTTCCGGTTAGCTTTCATCCGGACTTTACTAAGTTATTCCGTCACGTGACTGTCTGCAGAGTACAGATAAACAGTTGTCTGTTTCCAAGGGCAACCAGTAAAATTTTTTGTTGTACTTCGGTTGTGAATGGAGAAGGGAACGTCATATAACTCCAATTCGGTACAAGATAGGTAAAGCAAAGCAATTACAAAGTTTTTCATCTTATGCCGATTTAAACTTTCAAGTCACAAGTAAAAAAAAAAAAAGTGGACGTGCCCTTTAAAATTCGATCACCTCTCGCTCTAAGGACCTATTGGTGGAATTTGTAAAAATCTCATCGACGTGGCTGGTACTGCAATCTGCAACGTGTGCCTTAGGGTATGTTCACACGCAAACGCAAACTTTTTTTTAGCAACTCGCGATTTTCACCGCCATTTTTGGAGCGGTTTTTCAATAGAGTCAATAAAAAAACGGCTCCAAAAACAGCTCAAGAAGTGACATGCACTTCTTTCAAGGCCACTTGACGGACGCTGCAGGACAACTGTCCCGTACTGTAAACATGATTTCAGTACGGGACAGTTGTCCTGCAGCGAGGCAGGGACTCCTAGCATCGTACATAACTATGATGCTAGGAGCCCGGCTCCCTGCACTGTGTTCGGTCCGGGACTTGCGGCCGAAATACGTCCGTCAATTAAGGACGTAATTAGTGTGTGTGAACATACCCCTTATAGTGCATGAGCATTATGTGGCCATCCAGTGAGAGTTGTAGTTGTAATGCTGGGAGTGGTAGTTTGACCAAACTAATTGCTCCCTAAATCTATCTACAAAAAAACAAAACAGGAAACACACTGCTCAGTATTGGAAACCAAGAATATTTTCTGCAAATATAAAAAGCATATTCATATAAAATATCCTCATCTGTGATATAATGTAGCAAACCTGTAAATAGCATAAAAAACTACTCCCTACTTGGAATGGAGTGAAGATATATATTAAAAAAAAAACAAAAAACTTTTCCTCTCCAAATGATGAGAAAAAAATATAAACAGAAAATGTTACGTCACACAATCCCGGTAAAACTTACTTTAGTCACCCATGTTGTCAGAAATGGGGAAAAAAAAAAAAAAAAAAAATAAAGAATTTATATTAGAAATCTACATAAAATGCATCTATTAAAAATATCCAGTCAAAAAAAGCAACAAAAATATATATAATTTAGGGTCAGGTAACAGATTCCCAACGTGAGGGCATCAAGGCACCACATCTCAGTGCAGATATATTCTCGAAGGAATATTAAAAAAAAAAATTTGGATACAATTTTGCACATTTTGTTTCTTTTTGTCATGTAAGGCTAACATGAAAACAGGGTTAGGGTGTCGGAGGACGGACTGAACACCTGTAGTTTAAGCCCTCTACAGCCAGGTGGCAGTAAAGAGATTGTTTCGATGACCAAAACAAAACAGCCATTGAATAAGAGCGCCCCTACAGTCTTGGAGGTGCAACTGCGTATGAATAATTTTAAAAGGCTCATTAACACAGGCATATTTAAGGCCCATGTCCCTCTTTTTGGCCAAAAGTAGAGCTTTCCTTACACCTGATGTTCCCGATTTTGGTAAACAAATACCAAAGGGAACCTGGATCTCAGGTAAATTAGCTCCTAGTATAAAAATGTCATGGCTTCACAATTCTTGCTGCTTTATTCTTATTTGTCGGCCACATTGGGGTATAGATTTCTAATCCTCTCTCGTCACTGGTCTATGTACTTGGCTAATTCTGAAAATACACATTAACTCAACACTGCTTTATGAAAACCCCCAACATCTCCATTCATTTCTGACCAAAAATATTGGATCCTAGCTTTGTATCATACACTGACCTCCGATATAAATGTATTTTGTAGGCAAAAAAATATAAAAGTTTAGTCTGTAGAAGTCCACATGACTCCGGGCCACAAGAGGGCGCTGCATCGGAAGCTGTTGCCCTTCTATGATTTTCAGCCAGGACCACTGTAAACTTCATAGTCATCTAAAATAGCTTATTTTTTTATTTTAATTTTTTTCTGGATAGTTCTGCCCAGACCTGCAAGGCATTATACACGAACAATTACCATCATCCTAACCAACCGCTGAGCATAGCGAGTGTCACATAGTATGTGAGGGTGACCTGGTCCAACATTTATTATCATTCACATTGAAATATCTAAATAAAAAAACTCCCCTGCTTTATGCCGGAAAATTCACTTATTTTTTTTTAATTTGCTAGTGAGCAAATGTAATATATTTTTCTAACACAGCACCTCTTGTGGCGGGAGGTTGAACTGCAAATAAAATAAAAAAAATCCACAGCACTGTTTCACCATGTTGGGATTTCCCTCAAGATCAAGGTTACCCCATTTTCCTGCATTTATATTACCCAATCGAATTCCACTAAGACAGTCTCAGGCCCAATGGACCATTCATAGAAGGAAGTTAAAGAAAATGGAGCAAGACTTTCCAGGAGAACCCTGCACACATTCTGGCCTAAATGGGTGATTGAAAAATAAAAAATTACAAAAATAAAAGTGTGATTAAAAATATACTTTCAGTATGATGGTAAAAACTTGTGTTCCAAGTGCTAATTTTAGCAAGAAATCAGGCACTAATTTCATTGCCGTATATATTTCAGGGTTACTGTCCTTTTACAGTTTCTGGGCCACAGTGCCGAGCGGGCTCAGGGGTCCGTGGTGTTGATTACGGATTTGTCTGGTGGAGTCCATCCTCTGGACCAACTGCAGTAACCTTCCTTTTGCTTGATGCAGACGTAATTCTTCGATTGGTAGCCGGGGGTGCCAAAGTTGGAAAGCAAATCTGTCCACAGGCACTCACTCTTTGATGTGATGAAGCATGGGAGGTAATAGCAAGGCTTGATCTGTAATACAGCACGGAGAACCATCATTGGAGCTCATTTTTAGAACTTAAAGTGCAGCATAAATATCCAAATGGCATGTTTCTTTAAATCTTGAGTGGGTGGGACCTCTCGAGTGGGTGGGACCTCTCGAGTGGGTGGGACCTCTCGAGTGGGTGGGACCTCTCGAGTGGGTGGGACCTCTCGAGTGGGTGGGACCTCTCGAGTGGGTGGGACCTAAAACAAGTCTGTGCAGCATGAAGAGGCAGTCTACTGTATAGGCCACGGTCCAATAGTTTCTACAAAGGTATGTGATACTAATTTAACAGCTCATCTTGATATCTGTGGGTTTTCGAGAGGACTTTATATTCCATAGACGGAGAGGGCCTATGTGAACCCCTTGCTGTCCAACAGCTAATTTGTCCAGAGGGGTGTTTTTTTGTTTTTTTATAGAGGTCTCGGGTCATTAGCAAATCTTGTGCCAATTTATCTATGCAATCCACCACTGGTCAATAACAGAGCCCCTTATAAGCAATCTCATACAGTAGGGGCCCTATTACCGTGCTAAAATGGTGGGTGGGCCCACTTGTCTATAGGGTCCCTGTACATCAGCCCAGACATGGTCTATCAACCCCTGCACTGAGCGGTTATCACAGTCCACAAAAAAAAACTAATTCAGCACTGCTACATCTATATATTAGGCGATTGCAAAAATATTGGTCCCCCTCAGATGTTGTTATTCTTTAAATTGCTCCAGCATTCCAATGATAATATGTAAGAGTCAAATTTCCCACCATTGCTGAAGAAATCCCCCCCCCTTACCTTGCAGTTACATCCCTGGTGGTAGCGGTGATTGAGTCCCTTGCGTTGGGCAAGTGTCAGCTTATCCCACTTCTCAATCAAGTTACACAGGCCGGTGTATACCTTCCCCTCATATACACGTCCTAGGAAGGAGAAGATGAGGCATATTAGAATATACATTTATAAAAAGATCTAGATTATATAGGTTACTATGTCCGTCATTATTCAGGGGAGGGCTAGAATTGGTTATTCCTGGGCAACTTTTTTGCCTCCAGAGCTCGGTCAGTTACTTGTCAGAAATGTTTGGACTAATGGATTAAAGGAATGTAACATATGAACACTTAGCGGGTGTAAGGATGGCCGCATCTGCTCTGTCCTATCTAGGGGGCATTAAGGGACAACTATTGGTCAGGAAATACTTGCATACCCGAGGTCATAGGGGGGTCCATTAAGAGAAGGTCTTGGGGGCCCCTGGGCAATACGTATGGGGGGTCCCCACAAATTATTTTTTTTCAGGAAGAAGCGAAATGAGTAATTCTGAGGTCTAATAATAGTGTCATACGCTGTTTATATAATACGGTTATATAAAGTCTATATAGTAGTGCCATACAGTGCAGACATAACAGCACCATATACTGCCTAATACCACCACCGTACAGTGGCCCAATACCACCACCGTACAGTGGCCCAATACCACCACCGTACAGTGGCCCAATACCACCACCGTACAGTGGCCCAATACCACCACCGTACAGTGGCCCAATACCACCACCGTACAGTGCCCAAATACCACCACCGTACAGTGGCCCAAATACCACCACCGTACAGTGCCCAAATACCACCACCGTACAGTGCCCAAATACCACCACCGTACAGTGCCCAAATACCACCACCGTACAGTGCCCAAATACCACCACCGTACAGTGCCCAAATACCACCACCGTACAGTGCCCAAATACCACCACCGTACAGTGCCCAAATAATACCACCGTAGAGTGCCCAAATAATACCAACTTACAGTGGCCAAATACCACCACCGTACAGTGCCCAAATACCACCACCGTACAGTGCCCAAATACCACCACCGTACAGTGCCCAAATACCACCACCGTACAGTGCCCAAATACCACCACCGTACAGTGCCCAAATACCACCACCGTACAGTGCCCAAATACCACCACCGTACAGTGCCCAAATAATACCACCGTACAGTGCCCAAATAATACCACCGTACAGTGCCCAAATAATACCACCGTACAGTGCCCAAATAATACCACCGTAGAGTGCCCAAGTAATACCAGTAACAGATTTAGACATTTCCTGGGCAGTTCGTGAGTGTAGCATGAGAGAGCTCCCTTTTTCTCGTCTGGACAATAGTGGTGGTCACCCAGACCAGAAGTAGAAAAACATAAGGGTAATCACTAAGTAATCAATAATTATTAGATAGGCCTTACAAAATTTTGGATTGGCAGTGAAGAATTAGAGGATCAATAGCAAAGATAAAAATGAGGCCCCTTTCAGGGGCTACCTGACACCATTACACTCCTAACCATCTTGCTGCCCCTATCCATTTTCCTACTTCCTGATATTATAGGATCTATAAAGACCACATCCCTGTGCAGATTACTACTACCCATTAAAATGGGGACGAGACAAACTGGGAATGGGCCCCTCTATCCCGAGGCCCCAAAGCAGCCTTATAGGCAGCCTTTATAGCACGTAGGCCCTTGGATTGGCCCCCACAATACCTGGCTCTACTATGCAAGGGTGATTGATACAATTAAAAGAGCATATCTGGAAAAACTGGGTTGTCACCAAACTTTCGCAGGAACGGCTGGATAGAAGTTTTCCATAGGATGGTATAGTGCCCACCTGTGATGAGATATTGATACTTGTTGACCTCCAGTTTGACTCCGCACATGCTCTCCGAAGACTCGGTGTAGATATACTGTACATGAGGCATCTTCTTAAAGCCACGGTACATCTGCAGGAAAGCAGGAAACACAAGGAGTTAATTCCAAACAATACATTGTGATGAACATTGCCAAAAATAAAATTTACATTTGCACAATGAACTATATAAATATGTGCTCCATATTGTCTGGCAGTTTTCCATCTATTAAACAAGCCAGGAATTGTGAGGTTTTTTTTTTGGAACGCATGGGAATACTTGGGCGGGGATAGCAGGAGGTATGACTTAATACAATTCAATAGGAAACGGTGCCCTGGGCTACAAGCAAGTCGCCCCTACCTGCCTGCCATTTTTATACCATTCTTTTAAGTACAGCCAACATATTACCGCCACATAGTGCCAAGATAATACTGCCATATACTGCCCAAATAATACCACCATATAGTGCCAAGATAATACTGCCAAATACAGCCTATATAATACCACCATATAGTGCCAAAATAATACCTCCATATACAGCCCACATAATACCACCATATAGTACCAAGATAATACTGCCATATACAGCCCACATGATACCACCATATAGAACCAAGATAATACCGCCATATACAGCCCACATAATACCACCATATAATGCCAAGATAATACTGCTATATACAGGCCACATAATACCACCATATAGTGCCAAGATAATACTGCCATTTACAGCCCACATAATACCACCATATAGTGCCAAGATAATACTGACATATACAGCCCACATAATACCACCATATAGTGCCAAGATAATACCGCCATATACAGCCCACATAATACCACCATATAGTACCAAGATAATACTGCCATATACAGCCCACATAATACCACCATATAGTACCAAGATAATACCGCCATATACAGCCCACATAGTACCACCATATAGTACCAAGATAATACTACCATATACAACCCACATAATACCACCATATAGTACCAACATAATACCGCCATATACAGCCCACATAATACTGCCATATAGTGCCAAGATAATACTGCCATATACAACCCACATAATACCACCATATAGTGCCAAGATAATACCGCCAGATACAGCCCACATAATACCACCATGTAGTGCCAAGATAATACTGCCATTTACAGCCCACATAATACCACCATATAGTGCCAAGATAATACTGCCATATACAGCCCACATACCACCATATAGTGCCACGATAATACTGCCATATACAGCCCACATACCACCATATAGTGCCAAGATAATACTGACATATACAGCCCACATAATACCACCATATAGTGCCAAGATAATACTGCCATATACAGCCCACATAATACTGCCATATACAGCCCACATACCACCATATAGTGCCAAGATAATACTGACATATACAGCCCACATAATACCACCATATAGTGCCAAGATAATACTGCCATTTACAGCCCACATAATACCACCATATAGTGCCAAGATAATACTGCCATATACAGCCCACATAATACCACCATGTAGTGCCAAGATAATACTGCCATATACAGCCCATATAATACCACCATATAGTGCCAAGATAATACTGCCATATACAGCCCACATAATACTGCCATATACAGCCCACATACCACCATATAGTGCCAAGATAATACTGCCATATACAGCCCACATAATACCATCATATAGTGCCAAGATAATACTGCCATATACAGCCCACATAATACCACCATGTAGTGCCAAGATAATACTGCCATTTACAGCCCACATAGTGCCAAGATAATACCGCCATATACAGCCCACATACCACCATATAGTGCCCAAATACTGCTATATACATCCCATATTATGCCACCATATACAGCCCACTTAATACCACCATATAGTGCCCGAATAATACTGCTATATACAGCCCATATCATACCACCATATAGTGCCAAGATGATACTGCTATATACTGCCCACATAATACTGCCATATAGTTCCCAGATACTAGTGCCATATACAGCCCACATAATACCACCATATAGTGCCAAGATAATACCGCCATATACAGCCCACATAATACCACCATATAGTGCCAAGATAATACTGCCATATACAGCCCACATAATACCACCATGTAGTGCCAAGATAATACTGCCATATACAGCCCATATAATACCACCATATAGTGCCAAGATAATACTGCCATATACAGCCCACATAATACTGCCATATACAGCCCACATACCACCATATAGTGCCAAGATAATACTGCCATATACAGCCCACATAATACCATCATATAGTGCCAAGATAATACTGCCATATACAGCCCACATAATACCACCATGTAGTGCCAAGATAATACTGCCATTTACAGCCCACATAGTGCCAAGATAATACCGCCATATACAGCCCACATACCACCATATAGTGCCCAAATACTGCTATATACATCCCATATTATGCCACCATATACAGCCCACTTAATACCACCATATAGTGCCCGAATAATACTGCTATATACAGCCCATATCATACCACCATATAGTGCCAAGATGATACTGCTATATACAGCCCACATAATACTGCCATATAGTTCCCAGATGCTAGTGCCATATACAGCCCACATAATACCACCATATAGTGCCAAGATAATACTACCAAATCAATTCCCAAATAAAACCATCATAAACCGCTAAATAATCCTGGGTGGTTTTAGTTTTCTCCTTGGGTACCAGCCCTTGGCGGCCCCCTACAAAATCTAAGCCCTGGGTAATTGCCTAGTTTGCCACCCCTCAAGAGTGTTCTCTAAAGGCGGCCTTATACTCGTTCAGCCGACTGCTATTCTTCCCAAATCCTGATACGGACGAGCGGGCATGTGTTTCCAATGGGGAGAGAGGAATAACCTGCTGCAAGACTCCTCTGGCAATGGCTTATGCTCTTGCCATCAGGGGAGAGTCGGGACACCTCCGTACATATAAGAAAGCCGGCTGCTCCCGCCAAAATTGGCGGTTTCTGTGTATGGGCACTTTAAGAGTTAAATGACAAATATAGCTCCGCTTCATCTGTATGTGTGACACCTTATGATGATTGAAGGTATACATTTTATGGACACGCAGAACGTTGTCCGCTTCACAACCCGGTTCTGCTAATCGGTCTCAGTCTGATTTTATTGGGTGCCTGACAAGGTAATAAGCCCCAGCTTTCCCCTTATCAGACCGATGGCTCGCCGGGTGGATTTTTTGGACATTTACTAGTGGCCAATGGTGACTTCAGACTAGAGCACCGGTCTACGGCCAAGACCAGAGCTCCTGTCATTTTACGACTATGCCGGATCTACAACAATTACATCATTGACTTTTCAAGAAATTTTCTTGTCCAACGTGCCCAAAAATATTTGCCTACCACCAAGTGTTCTGAGGAACTGTAATATCTCCTACACACCCCAATTCTCACCAACTCATCGGAACAGACCAAATACTTTAGACCATATGTGGTCAGCTTAGTACTCAACACTGAAGGTTGCTGCTCATCCTAGGATCTTCTTTGCACCACTGGTGCATTAACAGAGGGCAACAGCTATTCCCAAAAGTCAAGACATCTGCTCATCCTGGGACCTCCTTTGTTCCATTGATGTATGAGTAGTGAATACAATGCTTCTTTTTCCAGTCATGGAGACATCTGCTGAGACATTATTGATGACCACCCTCCTCCTCTTTTGGTTCTTGAGACATCTATTCATCCAAAGACCACCTATGTTCTTCTGGTGCAGGAGTAAACAACAACATTGGTTAGTTGGTCAGTAAGACATCTGCTCATCCTGGGACCTTCTTTGCTTTGATGGTGCATGAGTGGTTATCACCATTCTTCTCATTAAGACATCTCCATGGCCTAAGACCTTCTTTGCACCACTGGTACATTAGCGATGACCCCCATCCTCCTCTTTTGGTTCAGGAGACATCTATTCATCCTGAGACCTCCTATGTTATTTTGGTGCATAAGTGAAGAACATCCTTCCCCATTGGTTAGTGAGTCATCTGCTCATCCTGGGACCTTAGTTGATGCATGACCATTGAACACCATCCTTCCCTTGTAGTCATTAGAACATCTCCATGGCCTGAGACCTTCTTTGCACCACTGATGCATGAGCGATGAACCTCATCCTCCTATTGTAGTTGGTGAGACATCTGCTTCTTCTGAGAGGTCTTATGCTCTTCTGGTGTTTGAGTGAAGAACAATATCCTGCACTATTGATTGGTGTGACATCTGCTCATATTTTTTGCTTCTTCGCTGGTGTGTGAGTGGTGGACACCATCCATTCCTTTTAGTAAAATATCTTCTTGCCTTGGGAACTGGTTTGCTTTTCTGGTGTGTAATCCGTGAACCTCATCCTATCCTTTTGGAAATGCATCTACTTATCCTAAGACCTTTTTTGCTTCATCCTTTCCTTTTAGTTGAGAGACCACTATGCATCTAGAGACCCTCTTTGCTTCAACCTTACCCATTAGTCTGGAGACATCGGTTTTGACCTTCTTTGCTTCATCCTTACCGATTACTTTGGAGACCTCTACTCCTCCTGAGACCTTCTTTGCTTCATCCTTATGGAGACCACTGCTCCTCCTGAGATCTTCTTTGAGCAGATTCGTCATCCTTACCGATTAGTTGAGAGACAAAGAAGATCTCAGGAGGAGCAGTGGTCTCCATAAGGATGAAGCAAAGAAGGTCTCAGGAGGAGTAGAGGTCTCCAAACTAATCGGTAAGGATGAAGCAAGAAAGTCTGAGCAGATGCGTCATCCTTACCGATTGGTTTGGAGACCTCTACTCCTCCTGAGACCTTCTTGCTTCAGCCTTACTGTTTAGTTTGGAGGACATCTACTCCTCCTGAGACCTTCTTGCTTCATCCTTAACGATTAGTCGGGAAATATCTGCTCATTCGGAGATCTCCAATGGGCTGTAGGGTGAACAGCATCAGGACGAGTAGGCTCTTATTCATCGCACTTAGGTTTTCCAGCAATCTCCATGTGTTCCAGTCGGAAACAGATGATATCTACTCTAATTTGCTTGTTCTTCAGGTTGGACCATGTAAGATCAACCTAAAGTTCCCAGTCATAGACATTTCATTGTCCGAGAAGTGTGATTTCCACCATCAACATGCCTCTTTGGCTAAGTGGAACATTAATTCTTCCCCTTTGAAAGAATAGAAGGGCCATATGTTGATGCTGAGATTGTAGAGGACATTTTTTGGTGGAGTTTCCCTTTAACGCTATGGCCAGACGACCACTATAGCTGCGCTTCTCAGCGGAACTATTCTTACTGCAATATCAAACCCCTAGAGATACCCTGCGTGCAGGAAAGTTGTAGTTGGTTGCAACTTGGTGACCTGAAATGCCAACTACGGACAGGTTGTCCCGGCCTCGTTATAGCACCACGTGGTACCTCCATCTAAACCTTGGGACTATAGTAATGGCGTGTCCCTAGCCTACGTCTTTGTGATATTGATGTGTAAAACCATATCATGGGTTATACCAAATCCCCAAATCAGCTCTGCTACATCTGACAAAGTCGGCCATTGATACAATGTCGCAACAACAAATCTAGGTATCTGTAAATCTTCTTATATCCCAGACTGGGGCAGCTGAATCTCAATCACCACAACGCAGCGCCCCTCCGCTGAGCCCCCTACATAAATAACGCCATTGTTACCCAGACGGCCCGCGTCCTGCTCCTCACTCCCTGAAGCTTTATTCTCTTAATAAGTTGCAGGTTTTGTAGACTTCGTGCCAAAGTATTACTCTCTTCTGTTTCTTGGTGAGGAAATAAGCCAGCCAAATCCTTTAACCCTACCCCATCCATATTACAGAGTCCCAAATCAAATGTGCAGAAACCCAGGATTGGTCCCCAAAAATCAATTTTATCTGTTCCTGGGAAAGCTGGGTGACAACCAACATGACTGACATTATAGCTCCTCCTGGTGTAGTCACCCAGCTTTCCCGAGTCCTGAACAGCAAATCTGACAAGGTTTGAAAACTCATCACTGCCTATCTAGGATGATTTACCATTCTGCACCCTGGAAAAGCTGGGTGACAACCCCAGTGGGACCTTGTGGACATTTAACAGATGCATACGTCCCCGTCCCCCCCCCCCCCCCCCCCAAGTGCTAAAGTGTGATGGATTCCCCTCTTAATTACTGCCCTCAGCCAATCAGAAGCGGTGCATGATTATCTCATTTAAAGAGATCTCTCATAGATGGACTTTTTTTTTAAAGGGCCGGTAACCCTTATAATAGTGCAGGAGCGTTATAAGGTTATTTAGGTTTAGTGCCTCTTTAAGAAAAGTGGATTTGGACTCCTCTACGAAGGGAGAATTGGCAGAGAAATACCTGCCACTCCTGTCTGCGGGCCGGCAGCCTCCCGGGACCAGGAACGGTCAGTCCCGTTTTATTATGCGCATCGGAAAATCGTTTTACATGCCCAGAAGCGTTGAGTATTTTTTTATTTTTGGTAACAGGTTGGAAGTAGAACCCGGAATGCAGAGACCACCCTAACCCAGTCCAGACCTCTGCGGAGGGGCGAGGCCGCTGACCTCATCTGTTTACTGACCCAGCAGCTTTATGAATGTCACTGAATGTCACTGCGCAGATCTGGAGTAAACACCCGAAATAATCAGAGCTTTACCTCCACCCACCAGGGACAAAGAAAGTACAATGTGGGGTTTATAGGGTTAAATAGATGCATAGGACGTCAGTGCAGGGAGAGCGGAGCTAATAAAGAGGTTTCATAAGGGGCCTGTTATGTATAGGGGGTCTGACGTCACAGTGTCCACGGGTGACATCACTATTCACTAGATCTGTGTTCTTACGTTCTTACACTTGTCACTTTCCCCCGCTGACGACCGACACCCCCCCCCCCTGTTACAGGTATACTATATGCTTATAGATGAGCATTCTAGTCTCCTGAAATACTCTGTGCTCCCTATGGGGACCTGTGGCCTTGTTCCTCTAGTCACACAATAGCACTGCAGCCCTGTCCTCATTGACATGACATAAATGGACAGGTCACTGCCCCCCCCCCCCATGTCCCGCAAACTATCCTGAAATACTCTGTGCCGCCGTGGGTATGCCTTTTAAACTATAACTCTCAGCCTGTGTTCTCTCACTTGCTTCTATTGTCCTCTTATCATGACACTGCCCCTGTCACGTTCAGCCTTTCCTCGACCTGTGTGGATCGGTCACTGCCCTCCACAAGTTCAGCCCGCTCCTCTCCTGATATACTCTGTGCTGCAAGAGCTTTGCTCCATTCACTAACTCGGAGTCTAATGTACTAGTCTCTATTTCTCTGCTCACATAATGAGTAGACAGGTTACAGACACCCACAAGATCAGTATATTTGTCTGCTGAAATACTCTGCGCTGCTGATGGGGACCCTACTCCGTCCATTAACTGTCTTTGCCCTCGATCTAAATTTTAGTTTCTCTACTCACATGTTGACACGGCCCCTAGAGAGCCCACTGCCCCCAAAAGATCAGTACACTTCTCTCCTGAAGTAATCTGTGCTGCTGTGGACCCTGCTTTGTCCACTATGTACGTACCTCCTACTCTGTGACCTACTTATTACATGGGATCCTATCCCAACTATCATAATTACATGAATAGACAGCTCACTGTCCCCCCCCCCCCAAGATCAGAACATTTATTTATTTCCTGAAATACTCTGTGTTGCTGGGAAGTCCCTGTTCTTTGCACTGTTACATGATTAACAAATAAAACATCGTTTTCTCACCTTCATCTGTTTTATTGTGTAGCGCATTGTTCCGAATGGCCCGTCGCTCATCAGCTTCTTGCCCACGACTTTGGCTCTTATCACTGAAGAAAAAAAAAGACGTGATTGGTCGATTATTGCGGACTTGACTCACACAGACCAGGCTGAGAGAGAATTTAGGAATGCTCACAATGAGTAATAATGAGAATATGAAAAACAGGGAGCGCTGGATCATTTCCTCCTTCACCTTGCTAATAATGATAATCATATTTAATGCTTTAATTGAGGATATATTATAAATGAGCTATTATTGATAGTCTCCTTAAATACTCTGTACAGCTGTAAACAGTTTTTCCTTCATCCCTGGCCTTCAAATATACAGAAAAATAAAGACTAATAAAATTAGGAGCCCCTCTTACTCCCATGCACCATAAAATATCGTCACTTTGTCACCGAGCTTTAACCATACCTCCCAACCGTCCCGGATTCAGCGGGACGGTCCCAGATCTACATGGGCACTGAGACACTATGTTGGCACTGGCTCTTAATATGTGGGCAAATTGGCACTTTGTGGGCACTATCTACAGTGGACACTGACAGTTTGTGGGCACTGTGGTAGTATGTGGGCACGGGTACCATCTATGTGGACACTCTACAGGGGCATTGCGGCACTATGGGGCATTTTACTGTATTGTGGCAGCTAAGGGGGCATTATACTGCATGGCGGCATCTTTGTGGGCATTATACTGTATGGGGGCAGCTAGAGGGCATTATACTGTATGGGGGCAGCTAGAGGGCATTATACTGTATGGGGGCAGCTAGAGGGCATTGTACTGTATGGGGGGCATTATGGGAGGATGATACGGTGTGCGCTAAACCGGGTGCGTATGGGTGGGGATTGGGTGGGATTAGAGGCGTGGCTTAAAAGGAAAAAAAATGTTCCTCTTTGCAATAATAGAAAGTTGGGAGGTATGATACTATATCCCCCCCCCCCCTCGTCTACACGAGCAATTGTTATTGTGACATGGGGGGGGGGGTTACAGATTGTCCTGCAAACCATTAACGATCGTCTCGTGTTCGTTCTCTTGTGTCAACCTCACCCATGATGTCCTCGTAACACTAGATACACCCCGTGGTTAGGAGCCATTGCGGCCTGTATGTAATTGCTTCATCAAACCCAATCCCATCGGATATACAAGAATTACTGTTTCAATGAAGTCTCCTCCACCTGCCCCACCCCCCATCGCTTTGGGACAGGATTACAATGCGGCTGTAATGTTAATCCCGGCTCCAAAAATGTGCACAATGTAATAATCATCATCATGAGCAGCAGCGCACCGCGAAACCGCCAGAACTGGCGCCAAACCATAGAGAACGGTCATAATGTGACAACACGCCAAGACTCCAGTGATTTAACATTATGGGAAAAATACAGGCTTTATACTAGTGGTTGGCAACCCTGGCACTGAGCCTGGCAGAGCTGGGTGGGCCGGGGAGCGAAGATTTTTGCAACTCTCCAATATACTTCGTGTTTGAATTAGTCACCAATTTCAAAATCTCTGCTTGATGTCAGTAAACAAGAATTCTGGTCCACATCCAGAGGCTGAAAACCCATCCAGATCTAATACTTCTCACAGCTAAGGGTTTGTTACAATTGTATCCGGTCTAGAAAATTCTCTGTGAGCTAATCGCTACAGCAGCACAAATCTCTCCTGAGCTGATAGTTGGTTACATTGTATCAGTGCAGGTAAAATGTATCAACCTGTTAAAACTCTCAGAGGATTATCTGGACTGAAAACAGTTGTAGCAAATAGTCAGCTGTGACAAGTTTTAGGTCTGTGCAGGTTTTCCCTCCTCTGGATGCAAAATTATAATGTTCCTATTCCGTGAAAGCAAGAAGAGATCTTGAAAATGATTAGGAGGACCCTTCTAATTCCAGGGTGAATCAGGAGTCTTGGAAAGCTGGGTGACAGCCCCTATGGGTGGCCATATAAGTGATCACCCAGAAACGGCACAAGAGGGCGACTCAAATTTCTTGTAAAAATTAGCAAATTTTGAAATTTGCTGAATGTAGTGTTACATAATTTGGTAATTATTAGGATCTGGACGGGAGGAACCTGCGGTCGGACTGTACGCTGCGGTCTACAAGTCTCGCCTTAAGGAATCTCAGATCTCCAAGATTCACACAAACACTTGAGAATATTTATCTGTACAGCGCTATACGTCACTGACACACCGGCTGCGGGATTAACCCCTATACTGCCTGCCGGTGTCATGACTAGACACTCAGGGGCCCCGTACTATAGGATGATAGAGTCCCATAGGTTATAATTAGGATGGGGTGCCACATTCGAACATGCACCCCATCCCTGTGTAATAAGATCTCCTGTGTATGCAGGGAATGGGGTACATATAAGTAGAAAGTTGTTCCCCATCGTAAATCCAGCTTATGATGAACTATTACCATATAGCAGAGGTCTCCAACCTGCAGCTCTCCCACTGTTACTAACTACAACTCCCAACATGCCCTGACAACCAAGTGTTGCGGTTTCTGTTGAGTAGTTGTTTAATTGGGATTCCTAAAAGTTGTCAATCAATCAGGCTTCTTACAAGTTCTTGGTCAATATGGCTTGTTAGAGGTGGTTGGGCATATGGGCTTCCGACAAGTAGTTGGTCAATTGAGATTTCTATTAAGTGGCCAAAACAGCTGCCTACGGGTGGTTGGTCAATTGCGCTGCTTTCAAGTAGATCAAAACAGCTGCCAACAAGTAGTCAGTCAACTGGACTTCCTACAGAAGGTTGGTCAATATGGCTTCCTACATGTAGTTGACCACTTGGGCTTCTTACATGTGGTCGGTCAGTTGGACTAGCTACAGGCGGTCGGTCAGTAGGACTAGCTACAGGCGGTCGGTCAGTTGGACTAGCTACAGGCGGTCGGTCACTTGGACTAGCTACAGGCGGTCGGTCAGTTGGACTAGCTACAGGCGGTCGGTCACTTGGACTAGCTACAGGCGGTCGGTCACTTGGACTAGCTACAGGCGGTCGGTCACTTGGACTAGCTACAGGCGGTCGGTCACTTGGACTAGCTACAGGCGGTCGGTCACTTGGACTAGCTACAGGCGGTTGGTCACTTGGACTAGCTACAGGCGGTCGGTCACTTGGACTAGCTACAGGCGGTCGGTCACTTGGACTAGCCACAGGCGGTCGGTCACTTGGACTAGCCACAGGCGGTCGGTCACTTGGACTAGCCACAGGCGGTCGGTCACTTGGACTAGCCACAGGCGGTCGGTCACTTGGACTAGCCACAGGCGGTCGGTCACTTGGACTAGCCACAGGCGGTCGGTCACTTGGACTAGCCACAGGCGGTCGGTCACTTGGACTAGCCACAGGCGGTTGGTCAACAGGGCTTCCTACAAGTAGTCAGTTAACTGGAGTTTGTACAGGTGGTTGGTCAGTTGAAATCCCTACAAGTAGTCGGTCAATTGGGTTTCCTACATGTGTTTGATCTATAGCACCTCCTACAAGAAGTCATCCTACAAGTGGAACGTCAATTAGGCTTCCTACAGGTGATGGTGGAGTGAACTGCATGATCGGTCAATCAAGCAGATCCTAAAGTCCCAGCAGCGAAGGGCGTCTACGAACCGCCCCTCTACCACACAACCCAGTGGCGAACCCCCGTCTAAAGCTCATGGTGGAGTTCCCTTTACTTTCCAGTGACAGCTGGTTATTCCGTCGGTCTATTGGCTGTATCTTCTATTAAATGACATCACCCTGAAGGTGACATCACTAGTTCCAGCCCCGGTCACTTTCATACTACCCATAGATACAAGTGCTGCCACTTAGGGGGTTGAGAAATCTAAATTCTGAGCTGTTTCTATCCGGAGGACACGACTTCCATCATAATCCACACATGAGCTCTAGGAAAGTGTGTGTGGCATGTCATCCCTGGAATCCAGAAACCTGATCCAGCCCTGGGCCGCAGAGGAGGAGACGTTATATGTGGTTGTAGCTGGGCGAGAACGGGCATCAATTAAACCCACTTCCAGGGCACCGGACGTCTGAGGACGTTAATGAGCCGTAAGAGGTTAGTGTTTCCCAGCCCTGGATACCAAGTATACATCAGTAATCTACGACAATGAATCACTGACCTGCAGAGAACACGTTAAACCCGATTAGATCTTTGAACAGAACTTTTTTGTCTATTTTTTTTTTTAAATAAAAATCTGCCGTTTTGTGTATGCAGCTCCTATGCAGACTCTGGAGTCTGATCCTGCGGTCTTACTTCCTTCCATCGGAGTACTGCTAATACATTTAGTAAGTACCCAGGGTTTGTTTGTAGTCCATCACCATGGAGACACATAGGTCTGCCTAGGAGCTGTAGACACAAAACGGTAGGAGATATTTAATAAAGACTATTTGCAAAGTCGCGTCATTTTTTAAAAATTTTAGATAGATTGGCGCAATCTAAAAAGACGGTTGCAAAGGTGGACATAGGGCGACCTGCACCTACAATCTGCACTACCTTGTAGTTCACAGGGCATTCCTCAGTCCCAACGTTTAAATCCCTATTCCTGGGGGACATTTAAGCTCCGCCTTATCTGCCTACAAAACTTCCCAGAAACTCCCACATCAGAGCGCACTTGTATAAAGGTCCATTTTGCAGAACAACCCCACAGAAAATTGGATAGCTGAGTAACAGATTGTACATCAGTCTGGCTACTTTTCACAGCTGAGGGTTTGCTACAATTGTATCTGTCTACAGAACACTCCATGAGCTACACAGCATCAGCACAGATCCCTTTCCTGTCCTGATATTTTGTTTCAATGTTTCAGTGCAGGTAAATGTGTCAGTCTGTAGTCCAGGCTGTTTTGCTCACAGAGGATTGTCTGGACTGTATATAGTTGTAACAAACCTGCAGCTGCGAGAAGTATTAGGTCAGAACCGGTTTTATAGTTTTATAGCTAGTAGGGCAGCATGGTGGCTCAGTGGTTAGCGCTATTGCCCCGCAGCACTGGCGTCCTTGGTTCGAATCTAACATCTGCGTGTTTGTGTGGGTTTCCTCCGGGTGCGCAGTTTTCCTCCCACACCCCAAAAAAAATAACAATAGGGAATTTAGATTGTGAGCCCCAATGGGGACAGTAAGTGAGGAATATGTTGGCGCGATATAAGTAACAGAAATAATAAATAGCTCCTCAATGTGAACAAGAATGGTCATATTCACTGACAGCAAGCAGATCTATTGTTCGTTGTGAGGAATTTATATACAAAGTATATTAGAAAGTTGCAGGACTTTTCATTATACAATGATGTAGATAATTTTGCGCTTCCTGGGTGACTGGATAAATGTGTCGGAGACTTGTACGTGGAGCGTAGATCAAAGCATAGCTCGTCGCTGCAGGCTCGCCAAGAGGACGCGATCACTTAGGTGTGAAATAGTCCGAAGCTTCTCATGGAGTCTATCGGAAGTAACAGTTTCCCACAATAGACCAGTTAAATATTATTGAAAGTCGATCTCCTGACATTCCTTCTGATCACATGTCACCCACCGGAGGAGAGGATGATGAGGATGATGATCTTCACCTTTTATAGGGGCCTGAAGGTGATGTCTGACAGCTGCCACTTTTTGTGCAGACAGAGGTAGCTGACCTGCTAACCTCTGACCTCAGGAGCCACGGGAACTGATTGATGTCTTCATTGACTCACTAAGCCGGGTCAGGCGGGAAAATGTCTAAATTCTGGTTCCATTTTTAGACGTCATATATACGAACTACCTATAGGGTAAAAAAAAATGCTGCAAATCCCTTGATTTAAAGGGAGGCGTCTCCCTTTAAAGGTGTTTTTCCGTTTCCGTACATTAAAAAGTTCCGTAATCGTCTAATATTTTTCGTGTTCCATTTCTTTACCATTTTCAAGATCTCGGCTTGCTTTCATTGAATGTTTGTCCTGGTGACCACAGTCGACACAGGTAGACAGATTGTTACTAGAGAGCTATTCGGTAACAAGCTGCGCACCCATGCCAGCTGGATATGACCAGGATAGATTTTTATCTCCTGGGAGTAAAGAATGTTTCCATTCACTGACAGCAAGTACAGATATTGCAACAAAGTATATTAGAAAGTTGCAGAAAGTAAATTGTGGTACAGTTGCAGAGATACAGTATGAGCGCCATATTAGACAAGTACAAGGTGGATCCCAAGTATAAATCCCTTTATTAGTCATTCACCCTCCTCCAGTCCTCAAACTCCGGTTTCGGTACCGAATACAGGGAAGGAGGCGACGAACGAGATCTTATAGAAACCAGATTCCAATGGGCAGCCATTTTGTCCACTCTGGTTTTCATACACGGGGGGCCCAGGGTGCTTTGTGTGAAAGAAAAGAGGTTCTGTGGGAAACAGTCTGGCGTCAGGATTGTGTGATGTCTGAACGCAACGTGTGAAACGTTCCATTACTGGCAGTGATGTCATCGACCCCTTGAGATGTGCGTGTGAGAACAGGAGAGGGGATGTGATAATGAAACACCCCCCCTCCCCAGCGTATCCCCCCTGGTATTATATGTGGAACATTGTCCATACGTATATATTTACCGGCCGCTGATTAGTGTTCTTTAGCTGGAGTATCTCAGCCCGAGCTAGTGTACTGTATCTAAGCCAAGTGTGATACCTTCTAAGAGAGCGGCACAGACAGCACTACGTTCCCCATCATGTAATGTCACTGGGTCATCCAATTAGAAAGTGGTTTACATTTTTTAAAGGGATTTTCCGGGAATAATATTTTTTTTATACACAAATATTGATATGAAGGTCCTTACTCTTTTTTCCCCATAGTCCCTACTGGCCCTCGGCGAGTTAACCCCATATTGACGCCAGATACTGCAGTCACATGACCTAGTCATAGCGTTGACCTGTCGCCACAGGGTTTTATTTGGTGAACAGAGGGGGATTTTTAATAGTGATTTATGATATTGCTGTCTGATGAACCCCATTATAATTCAATGGGATCCATTAGGGTTTGGTAAGGGATTGGTTATAGCGTCCATGTCTCTAGTGTGAACAGAACTTTATACCTAAAATATACATGTATTAATCTCCTTGCTACCCCACCACAGACCCCATGGTGGGCACTGGTACGGACATAAAATGGAGCTGTTACCCATAGCAACCAGATAGTTTATATTTTTCCAGTGCTGATTCTGAAATGAAAGTAGTAATCAGATTGGTTGCTATGGGCAACTGCTCCTTGTCTGCCCTGCTTTGTATACATGAGGCACATAACAACCAATCGGATTGCAGCTCACATTTTTCCACTGCTGATTCTGAAATGAAAGAAGTGATCTGATTGGTTGCTATGGGCAAATGCTTCTTTCTTTGTTTGCCCTGGTTTGTAGACATGAGGCTAGTGATAATAATGTCCGTGTGAGGTCCGGACTCCATTCACTTATTAAAGCCGATTGATCCTGTGCTTCCATTGTCTGCATTCACTTTCATTAACTAAACTAACAGAAATCTGTGAGCTGAGGGAGGAAGCCATTATACATTGTCCTGGGGCTTCTCAGTCTGGTGGCGGAACCCCATCTGGTACATTTCATTAATTGTGGCCACTATTGGAGGTGGTCACTCAGCTTTCCAAGATTCCTGAACAGTAATTTTTTGTCTTCTCATGCAGTGATATGGTATAAGAGGGTGTATCCCTTTAATTAGGCAGATTAGCCCATCAGGAGTTTGGAAAAGCTGGATGACCAGTCCTATTGGAACTGCAATATCAGCCATATTGTTTACCACCCAACTTTCCCGGATAAAGCAAATGGCACCAGTGTAAACAGACAAAACCGTGCCAATCACAGGAAAAAAAGGTATAAAAAAAATGCGTGCTAATGTTTTGGAACGTTTTTTTGTGGTCCGACTTTGTACTTCACCACAGGTTCCTTATAAACGTACCCTAAACCAGGCGGTATTATAGTTCAGACTCTGGTAACGGACGCAATTCAATGGCCATATCTGACCACTACGGTATATAAGGTGCTAGGCACAAGCGAAAATTGAAAAAATCGTAACGCAGAAATCACAAATTTTAGATATTTTTGGATCACATCTGGATGAATGTGAAAATACGATGGACGCCCGTTTCCTCTAGGCTGACAATTGCTTCCAAGTGCTGATATACGTCTTCCTCTGGTAATAACAATCACGCCCTATACAGCTGAAGCGGAAGGCGGCGAGGCGCGATGGACAGATGGTATAGAAATCACACAAGAGGCATAAAAATAGCAGGAAGAAATATCATTATTATACTCCAATGTAACCGCTCCGGGGGGAACCCCCTGAGCGACAACCCTTCCCCCAGAATACGCAGCACTTCATTTGTAGCCGTCCAGGCTTTTTCGGGAAAAAATGTTTTGCAAAGTTTTAACACTTCCTGATGTTGATGGGATCCGGGCTCGGACAAGGCCGGTGATGAAGGATATCGCTCAGCGCAGGTGGATTTCAAAGAAAAAGCGCTCAACGAGGTCGTTCACATGGGTCGCTCTGGGGAGTTGTCAGGAAACACTATTTGGCTTATAATCCGCTCAATAACCAGTCGTTGATATGTCAAACAGCGGACAGATAGTCAGATATAGGACTTAAAGGGGGTTTATATATGTAGGAGAATAAGTCTTGGTCATTGTACTGAAAAGTCCTGCACCTTTCTAATATTCTCACCAATTTCTAGATCTGTTTGCTGTCAGTAACTAGGAACATCCCTGTTCACGCCTGTAAAGATCTTGTACTTCTGAGAGTTTGCTAAAATTGTACAATGGCAATTCACAGTGCTCACTAGTGTACGCAAAGCAAGGCCATACACTGAGCGCATAGCAGTGCCATACA
This sequence comes from Rhinoderma darwinii, assembly GCF_050947455.1. NCBI lineage: Eukaryota > Metazoa > Chordata > Amphibia > Anura > Rhinodermatidae > Rhinoderma > Rhinoderma darwinii. Next base: position 8,057,913 of record NC_134689.1, on the reverse strand, counting down.
CTGAGCGCATAGCAGCGCCATACACTGAGCGCATAGCAGCGCCATACACTGAGCGCATAGCAGCGCCATACACTGAGCGCATAGCAGCGCCATACACTGAGCGCATAGCAGCCCCATACACTGAGCGCATAGCAGCCCCATACACTGAGCGCATAGCAGCCCCATACACTGAGCGCATAGCAGCCCCATACACTGAGCGCATAGCAGCCCCATACACTGAGCGCATAGCAGCCCCATACACTGAGCGCATAGCAGCCCCATACACTGAGCGCATAGCAGCGCCATACACTGAGCGCATAGCAGCGCCATACACTGAGCGCATAGCAGCCCCATACACTGAGCGCATAGCAGCCCCATACACTGAGCGCATAGCAGCCCCATACACTGAGCGCATAGCAGCCCCATACACTGAGCGCATAGCAGCCCCATACACTGAGCGCATAGCAGCCCCATACACTGAGCGCATAGCAGCCCCATACACTGAGCGCATAGCAGCGCCATACACTGAGCGCATAGCGGCGCCATACACTGAGCGCATAGCGGCCCCATACACTGAGCGCATAGCGGCCCCATACACTGAGCGCATAGCGGCCCCATACACAGCGCATAGCGGCGCCATACACTGAGCGCATAGCGGCGCCATACACTGAGCGCATAGCGGCGCCATACACTGAGCGCATAGCGGCCCCATACACGGAGCGCATAGCAGCCCCATACACGGAGCGCATAGCAGCGCCATACACTGAGCACATAGCAGCGCCATACACTGAGCACATAGCAGCGCCATACACTGAGCGCATAGCAGCCCCATACACCGAGCACATAGCAGCGCCATACACTAAGCACATAATCTAGAGCAGAGTGTCTACAAAAAGGTGCCATTTATTGTCCACAAAATACAGCCACGTGTCTTCTTAAAGGGTAACTAAGCTTTTAAAAAACTTTAGACATATTATTGCGACATGTCTGATTGGCTAACCTCGGAGCGATGCACAGGCTCAATAGAAAGTCAGAAGAAAGCCGATCAAAAACAAAGCGGCACCGCGCTCACCCGAGAGCTTCTGCTGCTTCGTTTTAGCGATCACTATTACATGTCAAAAGATTTTTAGAAGTTTAGATACCCTAAAGAGCTATTCAAATCTTGGCTAGGATATGCCATCACTTTATGATCAGACCTCTGGGACCGATCCCGAGAATGAATGGGCCGCAGCACTGATTTAGTGCTGCATCCCCTTTACGTTTTCCCTGCACAACGACGCTCTCGGCCACCCAGCTGTGCAGGAAACTGCAGCACGATACCATTGAAGTGAATTGGGACAGGTAGCAGTTCACTGCACAGCAGGTGATCGGGGCACGTAAAAACAGTGAAGGGGACACAGCCTCTGCGGCCCCTTCATTCTCAGTATCAGTGGGGATCCCAGAGGTCGGACCCCCACCAATCATAAAGTGATGGCATATCCTAGCCATATGTCATCACTTAAGATTGGAATACCCCTTTAACATTGGACATATAGTGAAGACAGTGCCATACAGTGCCCAAATAATTAGACAGTCCATGCCATGAAGTAATGGTAAGAAAACCCACTAGGGAGGGAGGTGGCGGTAAGATTTTGGAGGCCCTAGTGAAGTAACTATATTCTTGCCCTGCCCCGATACACATAGAAGAACATTCTACAGGATGGGTTTCCTTCTTTAGGAGCAGTTCTCCTTTAAGGCTTATTTACTGACCACATTCAAAAATGGATGTCAGTAAAAAGACACATGAAACCCATTGCACATTGTGCGCTCACTGCTTGGTCAAAGGGTTAATATGAGACACTTGAACTTGGGCCAAAGGGAAGAATAGGGTGCTAGGTATGCAGGAGGTCTTAAAGTGACCCTGAGCGGAGGTTAAGCACACAGCTTCCAGTGACGAGCCTCTTTAAGGCTCCCCTGGGGGCAGAATTCCTGCTTTAAGTAGATTCGGTGCTGACTCACGGCGCTGGTATCCACATTCCACGCTAAGACGTTAAGTAAGACTCCGCATTCCTGCACTCCAACATTTTAGTATTTTTCAATTCTAAAGCCAGGATCTTTTCAAGGCTGCAAACCTGTGGATGCCGTTATATTCATGCATAAAATATGACATACCAATGCCCACTTTAGATTGCAAGCTCCTATGGGGAGGGGCCTTAGTGTCGAGAGCCTGTTATTTCATACCGTCTACTGTCACATCATACTGATCCAAAGGTACGGACCATATTATTCTCTAGAGCTGTATTCATAATTCTGCAGGCTTCGGAGCTGAAATCTTCCAGTACTCCCTGCTTGTTCAGTGTCTATACAGAACTTGCTCCAGTGATTTACATTCTGGGTGGTGCCTTTACACCGGGTTCTGTACAGTCATTATGTAGGAAAAATAACCCAACCTCCTGCATTATAGGAGCTCAGCTAAGCTGTTAGGGGTGTGTCGGCAAACTTGTTCGCGGTTTAGCTCTCGAGTATGATACAGGCTGTAACTCAGGATCAGTACAGGATAAGTAATGTATGTACACAGTGAGTCCACCAGCAGAATAGTGAGTGCAGCTCTGGAGTATAATACAGGCTGTAACTCAGGATCAGTACAGGATAAGTAATGTAATATATGTACACAGTGACTCCACCAGCAGAATAGTGAGTGCAGCTCTGGAGTATAATACAGGATGTAACTCAGGATCAGTACAGGATAAGTAATGTAATGTATATACACAGTGACTCCACCAGCAGAATAGTGAGTGCAGCTCTGGGGTATAATACAGGATGTAACTCAGGATCAGTACAGGATAAGTAATGTAATGTATGTACACAGTGACTCCACCAGCAGAATAGTCAGCGCAGCTCTGGAGTATAATACAGGATGTAACTCAGGATCAGTACAGGATAAGTAATGTAATGTATATACACAGTGACTCCACCAGCAGAATAGTGAGTGCAGCTCTGGAGTATAATACAGGATGTAACTCAGGATCAGTACAGGATAAGTAATGTAATGTATATACACAGTGACTCCACCAGCAGAATAGTGAGTGCAGCTCTGGAGTATAATACAGGATGTAACTCAGGATCAGTACAGGATCAGTAATGTAATGTATGTACACAGTGACTCCACCAGCAGAATAGTGAGTGCAGCTCTGGAGTATAATACAGGATGTAACTCAGGATCAGTACAGGATCAGTAATGTAATGTATGTACACAGTGACTCCACCAGCAGAATAGTCAGTGCAGCTCTGGAGTGGGTGGAGTAGGACGTGTGGAGAGAGCTGCTGAGACTACCGTGCAGGCCTTGGATCCAGGGACTTTCCTTATCCTATCTGCCCAGGACTCATACCATCTGCCTGGGCTTGGAAAGTACCCTGAGGGGGGTTCCATCCTAGGATGGAGCCTCAGACCTCTACCTCCCGGAGCATGCCAGCGGGGGGTAGAGGGTCATCCCAGCTGGCTGGGAATATGAAAACAGTCGCGGGGGTGAGGAGATCATCTCGGGGCAAGGCTGTCCTGGCTCCCCCTGAGGCTGGAACCCTGGATAAGGGTATGGAGACGCGGTCCGGCATGGTGATCGAGGTGTTGTCGTCTGGAGAAGGACCAGCGCCGTCCGGACATTTGGATGACGGTCGTGTGGAGGAATGGGGACAGCTGAGGACCGGAGAGACGGTGGAGAACTTCAGCTCCCGTCTGGCTATGCGGTTGGAGGAGTATCGGGACCTCAGGAAGTCGCTGCAACGGCTCCGTGCGGACTTGGCGGTCGCCAGAGGAAGGGCTGCAAAATGCACAGGAGGTAAGAGGTCCCGATACCGTTTAAATGTGAAATCCTTGTTGGAGGAAATAAAAGAAGTGGAAGAGAGACGTGATGAGATTTTGGCAGGCGGAGGGGTGTTTGGAGAAAAGTTAAAAAACGAAGAGAGGTTTGCCGAGATGGCAGCACCTATAAAAATAGAAAGTATGGAGGAAGACACAGCAAAGGAAAATGTGGGGGAGAAAATGGAGCATGAGAATGTAAAGTCCAGAGAAGGCTCAGATTCTGAGGCACCCAGGAGCAGTGAGGAGGAGGAGGGTGGACTCACAGCTGGGAGAAATCAAGAGTGTTTTGAAACTGACAGTGAGCGGCCTCCAGGATTACTCACTCAGATCCGTAATGTGGAGTCGCCGGTATCCTTCCAGGGATTTTGTTTTGGTGCGGAGTTACCCGCAGAGGAGGAAAAGCAAAAGAAAAAAAAATTTAAGAAGAAAAAAAAGGAAAAGGAAAAAAAATCTGCTAAAGGTTCATTTAAACTGGTGTACACAGCAAGATCCTTCCTGTGCTCTGAGCCTGATGAAAGTCAGGATCAGGGCGCAGGTCCCGCAAGACCCCCAGCTCAAGCCTCTGCAGTGGGGCTGGAGCGGGAATGCGGGGAGAGTGTTACGGGTCCGGCATTAGAGCACGTGGTGGTCAAAATGGCGCCGGACGCCAACCCCTGCAAAGGGGGCGGTACTGGTGGCCTGGTGACGCCAGGGGGTGTGTCCCCGTGTCCGGTGAATGGCGAGCCCGGGAAACTGGTCTTTGATGCGAGTCAGGGGTCGGGAGAACGGGTAAACCAGAAACCGGATGTGGTGTCTGAAAGCCGGAAGTCTGTCGGTGTCGCAGTAAAGCCGTCAGACGTTCCGGACAAGGGCGGTCACAGAGGGGGCTCCGGCTCTGTTGGCCACTCCTCTGTGGGAGGGGGGAGTGGTCCGGCGCCGGAGGCGGCTCCAGTGACGTCAGTGGCTCCTTCGTCCGCATCGCTGAAAAGTGGTGTAGGCGAGAAGGGGGCTGCTGGCGTCGGGGGCGACGGTGGCCCCTTTCCCAAAAATGTTCAGCACTCAGAACAGATGGAGGTTAATGAGGCGGAGGGCACAGCAGGGACACCGCTTATAACATCTGGTGGCGTCCCTGCAAAGGTGCCTGATGATGCGGAGACTGAAGCAGTGTCTACCCACACAAAAAGTACAGAAAAAATACATAACATAGAACCAGGCCTGGCCAGAAGGATGACTGCAGGGGGACCTGGTGGGTTAAATGAAAAAGTTGCGGCTGTGGATGTGGAAACTGCTGGGGGTATGCAGGTGTCTGTAAATAAAGTTGCTGGAGTGTCTGCTGGTAATGGGGTGTTGAGTGCTGTGTCTGTGGGTGGTGGGGATGGGGTATCAACCAGGGGCAATGGGCCTGGCACTCCTCTTGCTGTGACATCCGGCAGGTCTTATGCTGGTGTGGCAGCGGGGGGACAGCGGGCCCACCCATCTTCATCCTCAAGGTCCGGGGACGGTAACTTGCAACAACGTCTCTTGGACGCTTTAAGAGAGGGAAAGCAAACCCTAACCATAGGGGGAGTGCAGAAGGACCTGTCTTTCTGGATAGACAGATATGGTCTAAATGCCTTCCGAGAGCAACGAGGAGATCAGTGGTCGCTCCCAACAGCCGGGCAGGCTGTAGCCAGGAGGAATGTGGTCCGTCTCCGGTGGCGTGGCAATGATGCGTGCCCTCCCAGAAAGAGGGTGGTGGAGCTGCTGCTGGGGATGGGCTTCAAGGCGAATGACATCTTTGCCTTGATACATCCTCATGGCTCGGTCGAGTTCGACATCAGCTTTGTTCACCTAGGGGGCCTTGAGGTCTTCTGGGGGAACTACGAGCTGGTGAAGGACGAGCCTGGCTGGCGAGACTTTGCTGCACAAGCAATTTCTCGCCAAAGTGGTCCCAAGAGAGTGACCGTTCTTACCCGTAACGAGTCACTCTCTTGTATAGATATCATGACCTGGTTGGGAAGGTACGGAGAGGTAGTAGAGATGCCACGGAAGAACTTAGACGAGTTTGGCATCTGGTCAGGGGCCTGGACGTTCATGGTTAAACTAAAGCGTCTGGGACAGACGGTGTCCCACATACCATCGTCTGCTTTCCTGGGAAGAGATCGGATCCTTGTCTTCTACCAGGGGCAGCCAAAGTTGTGTCACCGGTGTGGCGACCCCTCACATTTGAGTGCAGGCTGCAAGGTGCAGAAGTGTGCTCATTGTGGGGGGATTGGTCATCTAGCCGCATCGTGTGACCGTATTCGCTGCAACCTGTGTGGTGACTTAGGTCACCCGTTCAGTCGGTGTCCTCGCTCTGTTGTCAATGCTTGTTCCAAACCTGCAGAGGATGAGAGGAGGGAGGCCTCCGTGGGTGAGGGTGCGGGCAGGGATGATGGGGCACAGGGGCAAGGGAAGAATGCAAAGAAGGGTCCCCCTTCTCGCCAGAGAAGGGCGGAGAAGCGAAGGAAGGAGAGGATTCGGAGGGCGCTCCAGGAAACTGGGACGACCTCTGATTCGGATCTGGATGCCCCCCTTGAAGCTGATGCCCCTGGGGAGGTCGAATTGAATGAGGAGATGAGGAGGATCCAAAGGGAGCAGAGGGCTGAGGACTCTCAGTCCTCCCACTATGAAAGTGTGGGAGAGGAAGAGAGGACTCAGCCTACAGCAAAAGGGACACCGGGCAAAACCCAAGGGCCAAATACATCTGGCCCCGCCCTGGCCCAGGAAGGTCAATCCTGTACCCCCCTGGTGCGCTCTACTGATCGATACCATGCTCTCGTGGACATTCCAGCCTCTCATACTAAGAGGGAGGGCATGGTAGGGCACCCTAGAGTCGTTGAGCCTCCCCTGCTGCAGGGGCCGTTGCCCCCAGAGGGGGAGGTTGACCCGGTTCTTGGGGATGAGGATGGGAATAGGGTGGTGAGTATGGACTCCTCAGTTTGCAAGAAGCGAGGCAAAGAAGGGGGGTCCTCATCAGATAGAGGGGGGGGTGGGAAGAAGAAAGCCGTCTAACTCAAACATCCATGATGGCGGCACCCACTCTGTTGACGCTGGCATCAATTAACGTTGCCAGCATTAAGTCAGATAGGGCGAGATTTGCAGCCTTTGATTTTCTTGGCCGAGTTGAAGCCGACATTTTGTTTTTGCAGGAGACCAGGCTGTCACTTTTGGCAGACGTCGTTAAATCTAGGAGGGAGTGGCGACGCGGGCCCTCCTACTGGTCTCTTGCGGCTGAGCCCTATAGCGGAGTGGCGGTCCTTTTCACCGCACCGGTAACATGCCGACGGATGATTGAGTTAGAAATGGGGAGGTGCTTGATCTTAGATGTCCTCATGAGGGGACAGGAATTAAGATTAATCAATATATACGGACCCCAGAGCAAATGGGACCGTAAAAGTCTCTTCATGAGGATTAAGCCTTTCCTTTTTTCAGGTCGACAAGTTATCTTTGGAGGGGACTTCAATACTGTCGTGAGGCCCCGAGATAGAGGAGGTTCCGGAGATAAAAAATTGACCTATGATAGTGTAGCATTAAAAAATATAGTTAGCGATGCTCGCCTGGTGGATATCCACATCAGGCATACCCCAGGCCACTCGGGTTTCACCTATCGTAGAGGTAGTTGTAGGTCTAGGATAGACAGGTTTTTTTTGAAGGAGGAAGCCATCTCTTCACCAGTGTCCGTTGTTGAGGTGGAGTTCTCCGATCACTGTATGATTATTTTCTCTTTGAACATTGCAGAGTCCCTCCAGATGGGAAGAGGTATATGGAGGCTGAATTCTACTCTCTTGGAAGAAGCGGAGATAAGACAGGCCTTTGAGGATTTTCTTCAGAGCCAGGTACCTTTGTTGGATCTCAGTGGTACTAAGTCTGAGTGGTGGGAGTTGTTTAAAGTCCGGGTGGCAGGATTTTTCCGCAGGCTCTCGAGCCTCAGGTCCATGAGTAGGTACCGCCTATATCAGGAACTGAGGAGGAAACTCGAACATCTGGTCTCAACCGGGGGTAGTGGGGAGGAGATCTCCGTGGTGAAAGCTTTGCTCAGGAGGTGTCAGTATGATAGGCACACATCTTTAGTTCTTGAAAGGGATTTCGGGAGGTACCGCTCGCCCGACCCCTACAGGAACTGTAAGATGTCAGTGAGTCGTAAGGTTGTGACAGGACTGATTGATAGTACAGGATCTCTGAAGAGATCCAAATCAGGGATCTTGGAGGTCGTCAGATCCTTCTACTCGCACCTCTTGGGGAAGCAAGATCCAAACCGAGACGAGATGTCGGCTTTCCTGGCTGAAACCATCCCTGAGCCAGGGGTAGACCCCTCTCTCGGTGTTTTGATAGACTCGATCAAGGAAGAGGAAGTGGGATTGGCGATTGATGGGCTTGCCCTCAAAAAATCGCCAGGGCCGGATGGCTTAACATCCGAGTTTTATAAGACTTTTAAAGGAACCCTAGTTCCCCTCTTGACTGAGGTGTTTAATGAGTGCCTTTCCTCGGGTACTTTGCCAATGTCAATGAGGAGGTCGGCCTTGATCGTTTTATCGAAGGGTAAAGACTCGACCCGTATTGAGAATTGGCGTCCCATAGCGCTGCTCAATACGGACAGAAAGGTTCTCGCAAAGGTGCTGTTTAATCGGCTGGTGAAGTTTGCATCCCGGCTCCTTTCGCCGGTCCAGCATTGCTCTGTTCCAGGCCGCAGCACATTTAGTGCTGTCCTCAGTGTCAGAGAGGCAGTGGAGCAGGGAAATTCTGGTCGGTGGGAGGGGTACATCCTGTCCTTGGACCAGGCCAAGGCTTTTGACCGGGTGGACCACGAGTACCTCTGGTCGGTCCTTCTGAGGTACGGCCTACCGGGGGGGTTTGTCAATTGGCTACAGACCTTATACACTGGGGCTGAGACTTTTGCGCTGGTGAACGGTTGGGTTGGAACCCCCTTTGAGGTTGGGTCTGGTGTCCGCCAGGGTTGTCCCTTGAGCCCTTTGCTATATGCGTTCGCAATTGATCCTTTTCTTAAAAGGATCGATCGTGGGCCATTGGCGGGAGTCGGGGCCGGCCTGGAGGGGCCGGAGGCCACTCAGAGGGTGGTTGCGTACGCAGACGACGTCTCCATTTTTGTCTCCTCGAGAGGGGAGGCAGAGTGGGTGATGTCGGAAGTGGAGCGTTACTCATTGGCATCTGGGTCCAAGATCAACCGGGATAAGTGCAAAAGTCTCTGGCTGGGAGGAGGAGATCCTGGTTTTGATCTCCCGGACACCCTTCCAGAGCCTCAGGGGTCTGCTAAGATCTTAGGAGTCGAATTTGGCCCGGGTGATTAACCCAAGAAGAACTGGGAGGATAGGCTGAATCTAGTTGCCCAGAAGGTCGACCAATGGAAGGGTTGGTCCTTAACCCTGAGGGAAAGGGTTCACTTGGCCAAGGCCTACCTGGTGCCCATGTTGCTTTACCTGGGCAGTGTGTGCATCTTGCCAGAACCTCTCTGGACTCGGGTCTATAGCCTGTTCTTCCAGCTGTTATGGGGGAACAGGCTCAACCTAATCAAGAGGGAGGTTACTTACCTACCAAGGACACTAGGCGGGTTAGGTATGGTTAACCCGGTGGTGTTCCTAGTGAACACCTTTGTTAAGATCAACCTGGCAAACCTCTGGCAAGAGAGGGCTCCTTGGTGGATATCCTCCTGCAGGGGGTGGTTTCGGCCTTTCTTCCAGGAATGGGAGAGAGGAGGGCAAGTGAAAGACCTGCGTACACCTCACGGACATCTCCCGGCTTATGCCACCCTGGCGCTGAAGATTGTTCGCCGGTGGGGTCTGGAGGTGTTGGAGATCAGGACCATGTCGAGAAAATTTCTTGACAAGAGGGTCCTGATGACCCACTTCCAGAAGCCCCTGGCGCTCAAAGACTGCCCAAGTAGTGACCTCGGGGTGGGATTAAAACTTTTAAATTCAGCGAGGATTCCCCAGAAGTTTTGGGATCTGGCTTGGCGTTGCTTCCATGGGAGACTGTATGTGAGGGACAATCTAAAGTGCAGAAGCTCTGATGATCGGGATTGCCCCCGGGAGGAGTGTGGCGGAGTGCTGGAAAGCATGGAGCATTTCCTGCTTCATTGCCCTTTCAATACAGAGGTATACAAAAGGGTGGGAGCCTCCATTGGTTGGCCAGGCCTAACCAGCCTCTCCTATGCTGGGTGGGCCTATGGAGTGTTCGGAGACCTCGGTGGTAGGGACCATTGCACCTTGTTTCTAGTCAGTATAGTGGTCAGGCACTTTATGTGGAATGCACGATGTCTAGTTTCTACCCAGAAGAAAATCCTCCTAGTGGATGAGGTTGTTAGCAATATCATGGGTGACCTGGTGAAGGTGCATTCTTTGGAGGTTGGCAGATTGGGAGCATCCAAAGCCTCTCGTCTTTGGAGGGGCTTTTCCTTTAGGGTGCCTTAATGTGTCTGCCTTCATGAGGGAGGGGGGGGGGGTCGTCACCGGTGCTCAACTGGAGGTGGGGGTCTGCGTTCCGCTGAGGCACCAAAAAAAATAAAAAATATAGCGATAGGGCTCGGAATAAGGGAAAGGTGAGGGTCAGCATAGGGTCAGCTTTCAATAGGGTCAAGAAAGGGCTAGTAATAGGGTAAGGAGATAGGGCAAGCGATAGGGAGGGTGCAGCGGTGGACGTGGTACCTTGGCCTCTGGGGGGGTGCTGGGGGGGGCTTTCCCTTCTCTCTATCTGGTGATGGGCTAGGTAAGCACTGGAAGATTTTTGTTTTGTTTAGGATTGAAACGGCAGGAAAAAGGTTTACAAGCGACCGAACTTGGTGCTTTCGGGTACGGTGTATTTTGTATATGGTTTGGTATTTGGACAAGTTGGTGACGTGTATTGTATTATATTGTAGAAATGTTGTTAGAATAGGGATAGACTTAAGGGGGTTAATAGATAGGTTGGGAGGGGGTCGGGGGTTTGCCTGACCCAGCCCCGGACTATGCGGACATGGGAGGACATGGGGCGGGGGGCTGGGCTGGGGTGTTGGGTGTGGTGGTTGGGGCCAGCATCTGGACTATGCGGACGTGAGAGGACATGAGGCGAGATGCTGGCTGGGGTGGTGGAGTTTAGGTAAGAAGGGTAAGGTTAGGGAAAGTCAGGATGTGTATAGTGTGTTTAAAAAAATAAAATAAAAAATATTATAAAAATAAAAAATTAGAAAAAAAAAAAAAAAAATTGGGATTAGTATTATTATATTTTGGATTTTTTGGGTTATTATTATTATTATTATTTTATTATTATTATGTTGTTGTTTTATTATTATTATCATTATTATGTTGTTTCTTTAGGCCCTTGGTTGACGCGGGTCGGGGGATTTTCTGTTAGTACTTTGGATTACGTTTATATGATGTTTGTATATATTCTAGTTATTGTTTAGTTTCGGATGAAGTGTAGATGTAAGTATATAAGAGTGGGGTGTATGTGGCCGGGTCTGGTATCGTTTTCTCTTCTCATATACAGAGATGTATATAAGAAAATTTGTTTATAAGAATTGGGTTGTGACTTTTTGGTTATATGGAATTAGTTATGTATTTGTTTTTCAGTTTATGTTTTGTAAATTTATATAAAATAAAGAGATACAGGATGTAACTCAGGATCAGTACAGGATAAGTAATGTAATGTATGTACACAGTGACTCCACCAGCAGAATAGTGAGTACAGCTCTGGAGTATAATACAGGCTGCAATCAGGATCATTATAACTAATGTAACTTAACTTTTTATAAATACAAAACAAAAAAATCCAAATAGTTCAGAAAGTGATTTCCGGTCCCAGAATGTGGTTTGCGTTAAGTCCTAAAAACATATTAGTAAGGTACAGCAGGATGGCAGACCACTCAGGCAGCAGTAATGGAGGACACATCGTTTGGTGTATCTGTCCTCCACCTTCCGCTCAGAGCTGGGAACCTTTAGGGTCAGTTCTTTTTCAAAGGAGAAACTTCTACATCTGATAAAGCTGCGCTGCCATTGTGTGGAGAACTGGGTGGACCCCTGGTGTTGACATGTGTATTGGTGGTCTTCTGTATTACCCCCCAGTGATTGACGCCCGCACTGCCCACAGTACTGGAGTAAAGGGCGTGACAGGAGGTGAAAATTTGCACTTGTGCCTTTCACCCACTTCCTGAGGTCACACGTTCATACTTCATGGTACAGAATAGACATCCCATTCCCTCTCTCTTTAGAATGTCCAACACCTAAATATATAAGATCCGAGGACTGAGATCTCAACAAGGTTTTATGTTTTGCTCCAACGTATAAAAGGTCTAAAATTTAAAGACCGACTCCGCTCAAAACCTAAACATGGGGTGACAACTACTGAGGGGCTGTTTGGTGAAGTTCTACACTGAAGCGCTGGTTAAGATGTCCTTCTGCCTGTAACATGGAGGGGGCACTGTGGTCACCAATGGTTGACAGACAAAGTAGTAAGACAACCAAGGTAGGCCCAGCGTTACCACCGGACAAGAGACCCGAGAGATGCCAGGGCGCAGTGAGACTGGATGGACAATGGCTGTCTGGGTAAAGATGCTCTACTTTTATTAAGCTGGAAGGATAGACAGTGGGTCCACTATGGTTCTGTACACCTGGAGCTGACCCTTACCTGATTATCTTGTTCTGATCTTTATTACAGCCTGTATTATAGTCCAGAATGCAGCTCTGTACAGACACTACCAGCAAGGATTTCTGGGAGATTTCGGCTCTGAAACCTGGAGAATTGTAAATGCAGCTCTGGAGTATAACACAGGATGTAACTCAGGATCAGTACAGGATAAGTAATGTAATGTATGTACACAGTGACTCCACCAGCAGAATAGTGAGTGCAGCTCTGGAGTATAATACAGGATGTAACTCAGGATCAGTACAGGATAAGTAATGTAATGTATGTACACAGTGACTCCACCAGCAGAATAGCGAGTGCAGCTCTGGAGCATAATACAGGATATAACTCAGGATCAGTACAGGATAAGTAATGTAAAGTATGTACACAGTGACTCCACCAGCAGAATAGTGAGTGCAGCTCTGGAGTATAATACAGGATGTGACTCAGGATCAGTACAGGATACGTAATGTAATGTATGTACACAGGGACTCCACCAGTAGAATAGTGAGTGCAGCTCTGGAGCATAATACAGGATATAACTCAGGATCAGTACAGGATAAGTAATGTAATGTATGTACACAGTGACTCCAGCAGCAGAATAGTGAGTGCAGCTCTGGAGTATAATACAGGCTGTAACTCAGGATCAGTACAGGATAAGTAATGTAATGTATGTACACAGTGACTCCACCAGCAGAATAGTGAGTGCAGCTCTGGAGTATAATACATGATATAACTTAGGATCAGTACAGGATAAGTAATGTAATGTATGTACACAGTGACTCCACCAGCAGAATAGTGAGTGCAGCTCTGGAGTATAATACCGGATGTAACTCAGGATCAGTACAGGATAAGTAATGTAATGTATGTACACAGTGACTCCACCAGCAGAATATTGAGTGCAGCTCTGGAGTATAATACAGAATGTAACTCAGGATCAGTACAGGATAAGTAATGTAATGTATGTACACAGTGACTCCACCAGCAGAATAGTGAGCGCAGCTCTGCAGTATAATACGGGATGTAACTCAGGATCAGTACAGGATAAGTAATGTAATGTATGTACACAGTGACTGCACCAGCAGAATAGTGAGTGCAGCTCTGGGGTATAATAAAGGATGTAACTCAGGATCAGTACAGAGCGTTGTCCAGTGTGACCTCTTTAGAGGTTTAGCGGCAGTGTGAATAAGGCCAAATTAGCTCCACCAGAGCAACTTTTTGGCATTAATAGCTTTTATATGGACATAGATCACATATATCAGCTATGGCTTTAAGGGTCACTATCACCCGCTGAGCTTCCCTTTAACTTAGGGTATCTATAAAATGTCCTATCAAAACTGAACATCTGCGTGAATTTGCGTCTATTAAAAGGCCCCCAAAGAGCCAATCAAGGGTCCAGAAGAATTGAGCCCCACCTACAAATTCCTCATCCTGTCTTAGAAGGCAGGGCTGCAGGGAAGTGTCACGTGACCGGTCTCTGGTATTTGATTGGCCGAAATGGGGAAAGGCACGTGGGTCAAGCCCGTATTTAGTCGATTCTAGTTCTGTAAGATGCTATAATGTAACGGGATCTTTCCCGGTGACCCCTTCCCTCTACATCTTCACATTGACTTATATCGAGGATACTTCATGGCTCCTGTTAGTCCGCCCCCCCCCCCCCCCCATGAAAGAGTCTGTCCCGCACATTCACTTTCACCAAACGGCTTTGAAAGAGATTGTTTTGTTGAGTGTTTTTTATTTGGGGGGGGGGTTCTTTTTGGGAGCTTGTTGTGATGGCAACAGCTGGAACAAAACAGAGGTTTTGTTCGGGCGAGTTTGTGTGCTAATGGATTTTGTTAGGGAACCTGCGGGAACTTTGTTTCACCAGCGATGTCAGGGAAAAAAAATATTGAGTGCCAGGCTGTTCTTCAGTCACCGTCCTGACCGGTCTTACATAAACAAGCAACGAGAAGTACAGCCTCAGACTTTCCTTGGCGAGGGTCGTCCCTCCACCCAAAAACAATAAAAAGTTATGACCGGGTTCCGTTTCCAAAAATTCTAAAAAATTTGCAGGTTCTTACAACGTCGTTGGGACATGTCTGGCCCGAGCTCTCGGCACTGAAGGACTGAGGGCACTCATGGACATTCATTGATTTTCATGGGTACCCTGTGGGTACATAAAAACAGGGGGAGGGTTTTCAACATCGAGACCCCAACAATCAACTTTTTGATGGTCAATGTGCAGTAGGAGACATGGTGGAGCCATGGTCGTCCATCTTTCCGCATTGGATCCCGTTACCAGTCCACCAACATACCAGAGGCACCAACGCGGTATCCAATTGGACCTCATGGGCTGCCAATACTACTGGTCCTGCCCGGCCGTGCCCCGTAGAAGAGTTGTATGTGATTTTACCCTCGCAAATTTTTTAAATAAACTTTTTGTTTTTTAGATAATTTTGCATAAAACTCTTTTGTATTCCCAAAAATTCGCACAAAAAAAGTCAAGAAATCTTCCAAGACCCGGGCAGGAGAACGTCAGATAATTCATTACATCAACCGCCAGACCAATTATATATGTGAGAACTCCGGCCGGCGATCTACGGGATTTAATTTCCTCCTTGTTTTTAAAAGGCGTCTTACCACTTAACTTCCTAGTGCTTGGCGAGCGGGCAGGTACGTTGCCACCATGTCCCCGAAGCCTCCATGTTCTGATTGGTGAGAATTACTCAGATCTTACTGCTAGAAGGCGGGGGAGGGGGTAGGGTGGCAGTACACAGGCTAAACGCAATGCAACCTATGGAGGAACATATATAATGGGGTAACATTTAGGTGACGATTAAAACATTTTCCTTTACCCTCCTTCCTCTTTCATAGTTTTCCCCCTTTTTTTACCCCGATACCCCTCTATCACCCCTCTACCTTCACACTTGTACTCTCCTTCCATCACCCTGACACCCTTTGGTCTATTGTCCAGTTATTGGTTCGTTCTTTCGCCGTCACCCTCTCGCTCCTCCGTATTTGCATCACTTTATCACCCCAAAACCCCTTTATTTTTGCTCTTGCCCCACTGCCCTCTGTCCCAATCTCACCGTCGTCCTCCCTCTATCACCCTCTGCCTTTCACCCAACGCCCGATGACCCCTTTACTTTTCCTCTTGCCCACTGCCCTCTATCACAATCTCACCGTCGCCCTCCCTCTATCACCCTCTGCCTTTCACCCAACGCCCGATGACCCCTTTACTTTTCCTCTTGCCCACTGCCCTCTATCACAATCTCACCGTCGCCCTCCCTCTATCACCCTCTGCCTTTCCCCCAATGCCCGATGACCCCTTTACTTTTTCTCTATCACTTTTTTGCTCTCCGCCATCACCTTTTACTCTTTCCCGCACCCTCGGCCTTTCCTCCAACACCCCTTTACCCTGGTTTTATCACCCTCTTTTTCCCTCTCCTTCACCATCACACCTCGTTTTCGTCTATCACCCTCTACTTCGGTTTTGTCCCCCCTATGACCCCTCTGTCTTCTCTCCATAATCCTAGCCTTCGTCTTTCACTCTCGCCCCGCTGCATTTTGTTATCCCTATTCTCACCCCCTCTGCTTTTCCTCTGTCAAACTCTTTCCCCTTTGTAACCTGTCGCCCGCTCTCGCCCCACTATTTCTCGCTCATTCCCTAGTGCCGATTCCTGAACTTTCGATGTGACACACCCTCAGCGCGAGAAAGCGGGGCTGCAGAATATCTTAAAGGAACACACCTCAGACTTTGGACTTATGAAATGCACAGTGTCCTGTACCATAGAACATAACAATCATATCACTGCCGAAGGACCCTGGGGGGGGGGGGGGGGTTGCCCCACATTTACTTCATGGTTTATTACTGTGGTCTGCAATAGCTACAACTCTCAAATGTCAGCGCAGGCTGAGAGTTGTAGTCTCACAACAGGAGAATCATAGGTTGCGGACCGCCGGTCTATACCAAGTCAACTGAACCCCCCTCGGATGTGGTGCAGGAACATGGTCACTTGTAGCTCCCAGCTGTCCGAGACCACCATATAACGCCCCGGCACCTGTCGCCCCGTCCATCTGTTCTCAGCGTAAACCTCAGCTGTTCTCCAGGTATTTATAATGTTATAATGAACCCACCACGTCCTTTAACTTCTAGGTCATGTACCAGTCCAGTACACTGGGGAGACCCCCCCCCCCCTTTTATAGTGCAGTAGGACCCCCACTGAACATTTCTACCAGGAATCTCCTTTTATTCCAACGTAAACTGTATACGTTATTTTAGAAAAATTCCTACTCAAGTTAAAATCTTCAGGACTGTAGTGCTAGTCATTTATAAGAGTGACGACATTCATACCCTGATTAACCCTCAATGTGGGTGTAGGAAAGGGACCTCCGGAGGTTCCAAAGGCTACTTTCGACTACTCCAGTGTTTGATTGGGCACTGCCATTATTACCCAGCAGCTCAGCCGCCCCCCCCCCCCCCCCCATGCAGAATACAAGACCCTCAGCCTGGAGCTCTAGGTTAGTGACTGGGGAGATATGGGACCTGAGTTACATCCTGTATTATACTCCAGAGCTGCACTCACTATTCTGCATGTTCCAAAGCCAAAATCTTCCAGCATTCCCTTCAGTGTCTGCACAGAGTACACTCTGGAGTTTCACCTTTACTTCAGGCCCAGTAATATAATCTGATGGGAACAATCAACCCCACTACATTCTATGAGCTCATAGCAACCAGCAGAATAGTGAGTGCAGCTCTGGAGTATAATACATGATGTAAATCACGATCAGTTCAGGTTAAGTAATGTAATGTATGTACACAGTGACTCCACCAGCAGAATAGTGAGCGCAGCTCTGGAGTATAATACAGGATATAACTCAGGATCAGTACAGGATAAGTAATGTAATGTATGTACACAGTGACTCCACCAGCAGAATAGTGAGTGCAGCTCTGGAGTATAATACAGGATGTAACTCAGGATCAGTACAGGATAAGTAATGTAATGTATGTACACAGTGACTCCACCAGCAGAATAGTGAGTGCAGCTCTGGAGTATAATACATGATGTAAATCACGATCAGTTCAGGTTAAGTAATGTAATGTATGTACACAGTGACTCCACCAGCAGAATAATGAGTGCAGCTCTGGAGTATAATACAGGATGTAACTCTGGATCAGTGCAGGATAAGTGATGTAATGTATGTACACAGTGACTCCACCAGCAGAATAGTGAGTGCAGCTCTGGAGTATAATACAGCATGTAACTCAGGATCAGTACAGGATAAGTAATGTAATGTATGTACACAGTGACTCCACCAGCAGAAGAGTGAGTGCAGCTCTGGAGTATAATACAGGATCAGTAATGTTCACAGTGACTCCAATTCTGTAGATTAATTCTATATGTAAGCTATAAAATGGCGCTCAGAGGTGGCTCTACGCTACGGTTCTATACTGACAGATGGTTATGAATCATCCATGGTGCACTGACCTGCGCTGCTGTCTCTTATGTGACTGCAATGTGAAGATATCTCAGAATGGAGGTCAACAGACTTACCAAAAATAGATGAAGCCAAAATGCTGGAAGCTGAGACCGGGAACCATCTGGCATCTAAACTTGTAAAATAACGGAGAGTGTTGTCCTCATGTATAGGGCATAGGACATTTTGTCACAGAGACTAGGACTACATCTCCAGTGTCTGTTATCTGCGAGACCAGGACTCCACACCCGTCATGTTTATCATAGGGACATCACTAAGAAGAGTAAAAGTCTCCATGTCCAGTGCTTGCCCCTTAGCAAGGCAGGTGACATAGTAACATCCATAGGACCCTGAGATAATACAAATGCCACAAAAAGAGCCAATCCATCTCACAGCAGCTCTCCATGGATTATGAACTGCACATAAACTGACATGAAGTTCTTAAAGGGGACACACTATTTTTTGCAATCTCTTCTCATTATGATAAGCTACAAATTGGGGGTGTTGATGCTTAGATCCCCTCTCAGATTCTAGGAGGGCGACTGTCTTATAAGAAGGGGTTATAAAAACGTCAGAACCCCTTGAAGCACTGCATGCTGGGAGACGACAATGCCCATTAATGTCAGTGGGCATCCATTGTTCATTGTAAATGATCTTCCAGTGCTGGATGCCACTTCTGGGGGATGCCAATCCCTATCACATAGAAAAGGACATTTGGAAGTGGGTTGTAACAAACAGTGACCCCCTCTTAAAGTGATAGCGCGCCCTTTATCGCCTGATGCCGATTACATCACAGTCTTCCTTCGGCTGTACACCCAGCACTTGGGCTTATTAGAGGTTTGGAAGAAACCACCGGCAAAGCCTTGAGGAAGCGCAGTGTGATTACAGACCAGAGGAGGGCGGAAAGAAACGGTGCATTAACCCTTTAAGCTCCTGCCCGCATGGCACCACAGGCTACAGACAAATGACTAGTTGCACTTGGTTACTTTGTTGTGGAGTGTCTAGGATTTACACATAGGTCTAAAGGAAACGGTTGCCATTCAGGACTCTGGGAAAGCTGGGTGGCAACCCTAAAACAAACACTTCCAGCCCAGTTTTCTTTGCAAAATTGATCTTCATAGATAAACCTTTGGAGCTCCATTTGGTGACCTATTAAAAGCCATTGCTAACCTGGCAAGGAATGATGAGACTTGTAGTTCTCCAGCTGCTGGTGCACTGCAGGTTTCTAGCGTAGAGAATAATCAACGCTTCCTCCAACTCATAGGTAGCGTATATATTCACTAAATGTATGTATTACCCATTATTTATATATTGCTCATATTGCACAGCAGAGTTGAGTTTGTCTGACGGCGCACAGTTGTGTTGAATTTAGAAAACCTAGAAAATCTGACGTGCTGAGCTTGACAGACGCAGCAGAGTTAAATTTGTGAGGTGTTTTGAGTCATTGGTACATCCCAGGGTGTAGTGAGATCTATGGTTTTACATAGGACTGCAGGTAAATCAACGACATTGTCTCAACTGAACAAAATGCACCCACAAAGATGACAAACTTAACTCTGCTATACTCGGATGGTGTTAAGGACCCCGGACAGTACAGCAGTTCACCCTGTGGCAAAGTCTACAAAAAGTTCATAAACACCCACATAGATGCACCATACAACAAGCAGCGGGCAAAGCGTCTCATGGCACCCTACTATATACTATTAAAGGGCCACTAACCCAAAAAGTGGCAGCTTATAATAGTGCCGGAGCGTTATAAGAGGAGCATAAAGGTCTCTGGAACTTCTCACCACTGGAGATATGTGACATAAAGTAGTGATCATTGGGGGTAGGGAGAACCCATTGATCGCTACCGTCATCCTCACCCCAGCCTGAGGTGGTTGATAACAGGGAACAATAGCTTCACAAGGCTCTAAAATATACATTTCCAGGATAGAAGTGACGCCCCAATCAATATCTCGCAACATTACCATTGACTTTCCACTGGCATCAACCTGGCATTGACTATACCCATAGCATCCATGCACCTCAGCCTGGCACCTTGGCACCATCTCCAGTTCTAGTAGTAAATGTTTGGCACCTACCTATGTCGGAGTTGCAGAATGCATCCTGGGGGTGGCTGGGGGCACATGTGCAGCCCTCCACTGAGTAGAAGAAGTCCCCAACAACAAGGGAAAGTGTCAAGAGCATGAGATTGGCAATGACAGACATATTGCAGCGGGCAGGATCCACGACACAAGGCTGGCACAGGGATGATCACAGCTATAACCTGGTACCACTGAGCTGCCCGCCTGGTGACTGCAGGTTTATATGTGCCTGTCGTCCCCTCCTCTGCCCTGCCCCTGCAGCACAGGCCAATGGTAATGTGGGTGAGCGCTGTCCAGGCTGCAGGGGGCGAGGCTGCGCTCAGTTCTCTTATGTTTCCTTGTAGGGGATAAGGGAATGTTCTTGCACCTCTGGATGGGGGACTCTTAAGGGATGTGCGATTACTAAACCAGAGGATCTCAAGTTCAAAACAACAGTCCTTCTGCCAGGCGTGGGAGCTGCGCCAAAGCAAAGCAGCGCAAACATCCACATGCAAAAAACGACCGTGTGACTACAGATGTAGCAGAGCTGAGTTTGTCATTTGGCACATAATGGATTTTCTGCAGTTTTACATACGACTGCAGATCATACATACTTCATTAACTTAACTTAAGAGTTTTGGGTTGCAACAAGGAATGATATGCTCATTTAGCTCTGCTACATTCGCAGAGGAATGGCATAAAAATTCCAAATTAACAGTCCTTCTGCCAGGCGTGGGAGCTGCGCCAAAGCACTGCAGCGCAAACATCCACATCCAAAAAGTGACTGTGTGACTACAGATGTAGTAGAGCTGAGTTTGTCAGTTGGCACATAATTTTTTTTATTTTTTTTTGCAGTTTTACATAGGGCTGCAGATCAAACCTACTGCCTGAACTTAACTCAGAGAGTTTGGGGTTGCAACAAAGAGTTATATGGCTCGTTCAGCTCTGCTACATCTATATATGTGCAAAGGAATGGCATGAAAATTCCAAATTAACAGTTCCGTTGACAGACGTGGGAGCTTTGCCCATCTATTGCAAAATACCAGTGTTACAGATGTTGTAGAGCTGAGTTTGTCATCAGCTACATAGATGAGATATTGTAATCAGTAGTTTTATATGGGAATGTATATAGATGTAGCAGAGCTGAGTTGTCAATGGTCTTACATAGATGAAATATGGTAATCTGTGGTTTTACATAAAAATATATATAGATGTAGCAAAGCTGAGTTTCCCATATAGCAACACTACATAGATGAGATGTTGCAATCTGTGGTTTTTATATAGGAATGTAGCAAAGTGGAGTTTGTTATTTTGCACGATGTTCTGTTATTTCATGATGTGTTATATTTGGTTTTACATAGGACTGCAGGTCAACCTACTACATCATTTATTTTAGTGATTTTTTTTGGTTTAATGACATTCAGCAAAACTGTCTATAATGTAGCAATAATGAGTTTGTCGCTACAGCAGAGCTGGGTTTGTCATTTAGCAAAATTTACTTACAAAAGATTACAGGTAAACCTACTGAAACATCTTAACTGAGTGAGCTATTTCAGCACACACAGGAATCAGTTAAATGACAGATTCAGCTCTGCTACATCTGGGTATTTGCGCAGGGTAGAAGGGGACTGTGAGAGAAGTACTTCCATCATAATAACAGTGCCTCTGCCAGGCATGGGAGCTGTGCCAGGGCACAGAGTGGCAGCTATGCAAACATCCACTGCAATTTACTACAATATTACTTCTTAGCGCAGATGTAGCAGAGCTGAGAACGTCACTCGGCACGGTCATGGTGACATAACATTGTGTTATCTGTAGTTTAACACAGACATTAACCCCTTCTCAGAGAATTTTATGTTGCTATGCATCCCCCAAAGATTTAAAGGGGACCTGTCACGTTGAAAATGCAGTCCGATCTGCGGGCAGCTTGTTATAGAGCCGGAGGAGCTGAGCAGATTGACATATAATCTTGTGGGAAAAGATTTAGTAGAACTTGTCATTTACAGCTCTAAATTCCTGCTCTTTCTGGGCTTAGGAGTCCAGTGGGCTGTCCTTTTCAGTGATTGACAGCCATGAGACCACCCACTGGACTCTTAAGCCCAGAAAGAGCAGGAATGTAGGTCTATAAATTACAAGTTCTACTGAATATTTTCCCACAAAACGATATATCAATCTGCTGTGCTCCTCCGGCTGCCCCCGGATTGCACTGCATTTTTAAAGTGACAGGTTCCCTTTAAGTGACAAATTCAGCTCTGCTATATCTTTATGTATTTCAAAAATTCCTTCCCTTGTACATGCTAGTGTTATCAGCCATATAGTGCATTACGTTATTCTCTGGGTACTTTCCAGACTGTAAATGAAACTGTAAATCTAAAAAAAGATGGCGCCACTTTATATACAAGCACGACATCTGTTGGCTTAGAGCGTATTTCAGTTCACATATAGATAAAATCTACATAAAACAATTATACTTCCTGTCACTAATGCATTCTAAAAATATGTACAGAGTTTTTAGCCTCTGGATGTAAACGGAAATATCCTCATTCACTGACAGCAAGCAGAGATATTGGAATTTAAGCATAAAGTACATTAGAAAATTGGATAACTATTCTTTATTTACATATTCATAACGTGTGATGAAAAATTCAGCAGATTTCATTCATTTAAAAACATTGTATTTCAATTCGATTCATTGTAACCATCTGCTTGCTGTCAGTGAATGGAAACATTTTATGTTTCTATTCAGAAGTTTAAAAAAAATCCCCCTAATCAAGTCTAACTAAGGGTGTGATCACACTTTTCATTCAATTGGCGTTTTCTTGCTAAGATATTCGCAAAATTGAATACTGTAACGACCCATGCAGCTGTACCAGCTGGACATCATCTGGACATGTGCTCTTCCCAATTTTTTATTCGCCATTACTGATAAACACTATGTTCAATCTTCTGCATGAAATAACAATCTTCTACATGAAAGATGACTCCTTTGTTTGCATATAAATTTCTGTGTATGGCCCTTTAAGAACAAGTGCCCCAGTGGGGTGAAATATTGAACCGTTAATCGGAACAGGGGCAGATCTTCTCGTCTTTGTCCGGCTCAATGATGTTCATCTCTGGCACTGAGTGAGATAGAAGTGTGACTAGTCCTGGAAACACAGGGGGGGGGGGGGGTATTCTTCTTGAGCAGAGCTGCGTACGTCCAGGTGTTGTGCTATGTAATTAAATGGACGACATCTGCCCCCACCACGGCCGAGGTGAAAGAATAGTGCGCAAGGAAGTTACACAGAGGGCGGGTGCCCGGCACACAGTGTACAGTCTGTAGGGGAAATAGCTTTGGCAAGTGCTAGGATGCTAGCTCCCCGCCGCCGCCTCTCTCCGCACATAAACACTCAGCCTGGGCAGAACAAGGTCCATTCCTCAGGATTAAGATACCAACGAGTCTCAACCTTAATATATTTCGATCCGAGCTCCATTTTTCTGATACAGAGCTCCAAATCCCCTGCATAGACAAAGAGCTAAGTGATAAAATTCTTGCTTCCTGCAGCCACCACTAGAGGGAGCTTACTGTGTTATTATGGAGTTCAATATATATGTGATCTGCAGCAAGCTCCCTCTAGTGGTGGTTGCAGGTAGCTCTATTTTGCCAATTAAAGCAAAATGACCCCAGTCAAACAGCCCCACGTTTCTCAGCTTCCCGGACTCGTATAAGTGTCACATAAGTGAGGAGCATGCAGCAGGGTTGTAGATCTAGAGGTGTTGATGTAGCAATCGTAACTGTACCCCTAAATTTAACTTTATACAGGAAGAACAACCCTAGCTAAAATGATTCCTTGAGGGGTCTCCTTATCGACTAATGACCATGGGAGACGCCCAATATCTCTCCTCACGATTACGACGGATCCTGATAATATGCCCAGGTTCCATTGAACTACACCGCAGCCAACCCAGCATGGAATGGCTGATAACAGAGAACAATAGCTTGAAAAATATACACAAATTCGAAGCAAAATGGTGTGTTTTGTGTTCTTATGTCAGTACCGTATATTCATCAAAGCGCCGTAAATCCTGAATGGCCGCTTATCTCTAGCGCTCAGCACTTCTCTGCATTGTGCGATTATCTATTCAGTTCAAGCAACGACCAAAAGGATCGGGCAGGTCGCGAGTAACATCGGGATCAATCCTGGAAGACGATTGGAGGCAGCGATCTATTGATGATACTGTAAACTGTCAATTTTTGTAAATTTTTGCAATTTATGGTTATTGACCACTAGAGGGCGCACTGCACAAAACCAATCGTAATATAATACGAAGAATCTTAATCCAGTTTATTACTTTGTTACTTTTTTTTTACAGAATAACATAGGGAATTGTTTACGTTAGTGACCCCATGCATTTTAACGCAATTTTTGGGTGGGCAGTATAGCCTGCTACGCTGCGCTAAACTAAGCACGGTCGCGTGCATGGGGCCTTAGACTTTCGTGGGTTCCGTCGAGTCTCCGTCGTGGTGTTCGTAGTTTTTTCGCCATTTTTGACCGGATCTGCGACCAAGGCTTCTGACGGAGCCTCCAGCACAGATGTGAGAAGTGAGCCGGCAGCGTTAGGGTTAATTCGGTTTGCGGTCGGTGACTACCTACAGCGTCTGCTAAGCTTCAGGGTATATGATGGCCCCCTGGGAGTGTAAGGGTTAAGAGGGCAATCCCATTACGAGCTATGATTATTACAATGATTTCCCCGCTCCTCATTCATTAGCGATGTTTGTAGCTCGGGGCAGCGCGCTCCTCTGGGTCTTAATGCAGAACAGACCCCCCCACTCCTCCCTCCCCCCGAATTCTCAGCGTTTATTAATGTCTCCCCCCCCCCCCCCCCCCCCGTTTCCTTGAAGAAACAACAATTATTTTGAATAGGAAATGATTCCCTGGTGTTGTCCGCGCACAAACAACCGCCCGCGGCAGGCGTCTTACACCGCTCGCTCAGTGTATACAGGTAGCGGCGACAAGCTATGCAGCCGTTTCTTTGTTATATCCGTTTCTAGTCAAGCTGAGTGAAAACCAACATGGCTGCCATTACAGATCGCGGGAAATGAATGGGAGACACGGAAACCTCAAAAGAGCTTTTTGTGGCCCCAGTTTATTTAAAGGTATGGTGACGGGCGGTGTCGTGGCTCCGGAGAAGGTTTAACTTCTGCCAAGTCTCCATTTGTTGAGTGGCAGAAACATATTCTGACACAGACTGGTTGCTAGGGAGATGCTGCCTAACAACCTTATCTAAAATGCTGCGGTTACTAGGTGGTGTGTCCATAGCAACCAATTGATCGTCATGATTCAGTTGACAGTTTAACCTGGCATCGCGCTGGTAGCAAAATCCGGCTAGAAGAAGTCAAGACGTGATCATTTCTCATCTCGGTCTGTGGTATTAATCAGAATTTTGTGCTCGGGACCTGCCATGTAAACTCCGCCCATGAGCACAGGCCACGCCCCAATGATGACAGTCGAAGTGCCTGGAGAGTGCCCCCCTAAACAACAGTGCCATAAACAGTGCCAGAAGTTCCCTCAATAAATAATACTGTCTGCAGCTGCCACTAGGGGGAGCTCTCTGCATACAGATTTATACAGTCAATGGAGGCAATATAAATACATAGCCAGCAAGCTCCCTCTAGTGGTGGGTACCAGCAACCTTTGTGGGGGACATGCCTGGACTCCGAGTAGCAGAGTAAGCAAGTATGAGTCTAGCAGATGTATAGATGTAGCAGAACTGAGTTAGTCTTTGGCTATTCTTGACTATATATAGAAAATTTGGGGTTTTGCATAGGACTGCAGGTAAACCCACTATAATCTCCGTACACATCTGTATATAATATCCCATAATCCGGAGAACCGCAGTCCTTACACGGGCAAAGTGAGGAATGGGAAAATGATTGTATAAATATAATCCGAAAACCCCGGCGCATTTCCGTTCTTTGAGCTATTTTTAGACTTTTTTAGAACGACCTCTCCCCCTTTTGTTATAGCGTCACCCCCCCCCCCCCCCCTTACCCCATTTCCTCCCACACAATGAGAACATGTCCTCGCTCAGCCCAGCGTGGGCTACCACCATGACACACTCCCCAGCCGCACATTACACAATTATATTTACATTTCTTTAATTCCTTAATCCGAAAATGAAATTTCCCACCATTCCTGGAAAAAAAAGAAATCAGAAAAAGAAAGTAATAGGGCACATTGTGGGTAGCGGTGGGGCACATGACTGATTTGGGGTGAAGACCCCAGTGTATATGATTAATGCTGCGGTGGAGGGAATTACTTGGAGGACGCTTGTCGATGTGAGAAGGGGAAAATATATACACAGGTTCTCCACCGATATCTACTGAGTAATAATACAGCCTGTTATGTGGGGTTGGTAGGGAGTGTGATCATAGCAACTGGTCTGTCAGATCTCCCGGGTCCTCAGCTCAAGACGGAACTGGCACTGAACTGAGGGCCGAGCTGCATAGCATTAATAACAGGGGCTCATGGATGTGGATTTTTGTCTTTATGCCCGTCACAAAACCTGAGATACCAGATTCTCGCAAACCAGACTTCACCAGTGCACCAGACTACACCAGTACACCAACACCAGACTACACCAGACTACACCAACACCAGACTACACCAGACTACACCAACACCAGACTTTACCAGAACACCAGACTACACTGACACACCAGACTTTACGAGTGCACCAGACTACACCAGTACACCGGACTACACCAACACCAGACTACACCAGTACACCAGAACACCAGACTACACCAACACCAGAACACCAGACTACACCGACACACCAGAACACCAGACTACACCGACACACCAGACTTCACCAGAACACCAGACTACATAGACACACCAGACTTCACCAACACCAGACTACACCAACACACCAGACTTCACCAACACCAGACTACACCGACACACCAGACTTCACCAGAACACCAGACTACACCGACACACCAGACTTCACCAGTGCACCAGACTACACCGGCACACCGGAACACCAGACTACACCGACACACCAGACTTCACCAGAACACCAGACTACACCGACACACCAGACTTCACCAGTGCACCAGACTACACCGACACACCAGACTTCACCAGTGCACCAGACTACACCGACACACCAGAACACCAGACTACACCGACACACCAGACTTCACCAGAACACCAGACTACACCGACACACCAGACTTCACCAGAACACCAGACCTCACCAGTACACCAGACTACACCGACACACCAGACTTCAGCAGTACACCAGACTTCACCAGTACACCAGACCTCACCAGTACACCAGACCTCACCAGCACACCAGACCTCACCAGTACACCAGACTTCACCAGCACACCAGACCTCACCAGTACACCAGACTTCACCAGTACATCAGACTTCACCAGCACACCAGACTTCACCAGCACACCAGACTTCACCAGCACACCAGACTTCACCAGTACACCAGACCTCACCAGTACACCAGACCTCACCAGTACACCAGACCTCACCAGTACACCAGACCTCACCAGTACACCAGACTTCACCAGTACACCAGACTTCACCAGTACACCAGACTTCACCAGTACACCGGACTTCACCAGTACACCAGACCTCAGCAGTACACCAGACCTCACCAGTACACCAGACTTCACCAGTACACCAGACTCCACCAGTACACCAGACTCCACCAGTACACCAGACTCCACCAGTACACCAGACTCCACCAGTACACCAGACTCCACCAGTACACCAGACTTCACCAGTACACCAGACCTCACCAGTACACCAGACCTCACCAGTACACCAGACTTCACCAGCCCACCAGACCTCAGCAGCCCACCAGACCTCAGCAGCACACCAGACTTCACCAGCACACCAGACTTCACCAGCACACCAGACTTCACCAGCACACCAGACCTCACCAGTAAGCCAGACCTCACCAGTAAACCAGACCTCACCAGTACACCAGACTTCACCGGCACACCAGACTTCACCGGCACACCAGACCTCACCAGTAAGCCAGACCTCACCAGTAAGCCAGACCTCACCAGTACACCAGACCTCAGCAGCACACCAGACCTCACCAGTAAACCAGACCTCCCCAGTACACCAGACCTCACCAGTACACCAGACTTCAGCAGCACACCAGACTTCACTGGCATACCAGACTTCTCCAGTACACCAGACCTCGCCAGTACACTAGACTTCACCAGCACACCAGACCTCACCAGACTTCACCAGACCTCACCAGCACACCAGACTTCACCAGTACACCAGACTTCACCAGTACACCAGACTTCACCAGTACACCGGACTTCACCAGCACACCGGACCTCAGCAGCACACCAGACTTCACTGACATACCAGACTTCTCCAGTAAACCAGACCTCACCAGTACACCAGACCTCACCAGCACACCAGACTTCACCAGTAAACCTGACTACACAGACACACAAGACCTCACCAGTATACCAGACCTCACCAGCACACCAGACCTCACCAGCACACCAGACCTCACCAGCACACCAGACCTCACCAGTACACCAGACCTCACCAGTACACTAGACCTCACCAGCACACCAGACCTCACCAGCACACCAGACCTCACCAGCACACCAGACCTCACCAGCACACCAGACCTCACCAGCACACCAGATCTCACCAGCACACCAGACTTCACCAGCACACCAGACTTCACCAGCACACCAGACTTCACCAGTACACCAGACTTCACCAGTACACCAGACTTCACCAGTACACCAGACTCCACCAGTACACCAGACCTCAGCAGCACACCAGACTTCACCAGTACACCAGACCTCACCAGTACACCAGACTTCACCAGCACACCAGACCTCAGCAGCACACCAGACCTCAGCAGCACACCAGACTTCACCAGCACACCAGACTTCACCAGCACACCAGACTTCACCAGCACACCAGACCTCACCAGTAAACCAGACCTCACCAGTACACCATACTTCACCAGCACACCAGACTTCACCAGCACACCAGACTTCACCGGCACACCAGACCTCACCAGTAAGCCAGACCTCACCAGTACACCAGACCTCAGCAGCACACCAGACCTCACCAGTAAACCAGACCTCCCCAGTACACCAGACCTCACCAGTACACCAGACTTCAGCAGCACACCAGACTTCACTGGCATACCAGACTTCTCCAGTACACCAGACCTCGCCAGTACACTAGACTTCACCAGCACACCAGACTTCACCAGTAAACCTGACTACACATATACACCAGACCTCACCAGTACACCAGACTTCACCAGTACACCAGACTTCACCAGTACACCAGACTTCACCAGCACACCGGACCTCAGCAGCACACCAGACTTCACCAGCACACCAGACTTCACCAGCACACCAGACTTCACTGACATACCAGACTTCTCCAGTAAACCAGACCTCACCAGTACACCAGACCTCACCAGCACACCAGACTTCACCAGTAAAGTTGACTACACAGACACACAAGACCTCACCAGTATACCAGACCTCACCAGCACACCAGACCTCACCAGCACACCAGACCTCACCAGTACACCAGACCTCACCAGTACACCAGACCTCACCAGTACACCAGACCTCACCAGTACACCAGCACACCAGACCTCACCAGTACACCAGATCTCACCAGTACACCAGACCTCACCAGCACACCAGACCTCACCAGCACACCAGACCTCACCAGCACACCTGACCTCACCAGCACACCAGACCTCACCAGCACACCAGACTTCACCAGCACACCAGACTTCACCAGTACACCAGACTTTACCAGTACACCAGAATTCACCAGCACACCGGACCTCACCAGCACACCGGACCTCACCAGCACACCAGACCTCACCAGTACACCAGACCCCACCAGCACACCATTCTTTACTGACACACCAGACCTCACCAGCATCAACGTGTGAACATGGCCTTAGGGATAAGATGTTGTTTGCTCAGAGTTAGGGACAGGATTTAGTTTGAGGGTTGTGTAGTATAATGGACGGGGTGCATTGTGATAGATGCAGTGATCCTTTTGGTCGTTCCCTTTGGGTAATTTCTCCCACATGAAGGATTTTCATCTTGTGCTTTCTGTTTGTTCAACTTTAATCGTGCATTTTCCTGTAAGCGAATTCCTGATGATATGACATTGTTCCTGTGCCAAGGCCCTAACAAATTACAATAACACAAGTATCTTCTGAGTAACCAGCAAGGAATTCAACAAGGATGATGGGAGGAGATGTCCTGGCAGTGGATTCTAGATGTGTCTGGTATCACCTCCACCCTATGTCGTATTCCCCATATACCATATTATGAAGTTGCCCCCTTTTAGTTTTATCATGGCAATTCAATGCCTTAAAGTGCACCTTTGTACTACGTTCAGTAAGGACAGCTAATTTATACTCTGAACCGAAAATCATCTGTATGGCTGATAACAAAGAACAATAGCTCACATTCACCTGCACAGCAAACGGAGATCAGATGGACATAAGGAGCACTGTCCCTTTAATACATGGCAATAAATAAAAGGACAATTATAGTGTAGTCCTGTTGGCCAAACCCCATGATGAGTCAATATGTTTGATTTTGGGAGGTCCTGTCATACAAGTGCAAGATTTGTGCCAACGCGTCCCAGAGACAAAACGATTACTATTCAAATATTATGTAAGAGTTATGTCGTCATCAGGAATAAACTTGTCTTGTTAATGTTCGAGGAGATAAAACCTCACAAGTTAAAGTCTAAAATCCTCTTGTGTGATCGCCGCCTACTATGCAGGTGATCGTTGCTGGCGGACAATCACTTGTGGCGGCCGCTACAGTGACCATAGACTATAGATCCTGACTGGCATCTAAATCTGCATTATTTGAGCACTATATGGCAGTATTAGCTGAACGCTGTGTGGCTGTATCAACTAACTGTAGCATGTGACAGAACTGTATCAGCAATGTATGGCGGTATTTGTATTTTTTATTGTATGACAGAATTCTATGAGCGCTGTTTAGCAGTATTATTTGAGCACTATTTGGCAGTATTATTTGAGCACTATGGGGCAGTATTATTTTGGCACTGTTTGGCAGTATTATTTGAGCCCTATTTAGCAGTATTATTTGAGCACCATAGGACAGTATTATTTAAGTTCTATTTAGCATTATTATTTGAGCACTGTTTGGCAGTATTATTTGAGTACTATGGGGCAGTATTATTTGAGCACTATGGGGCAGTATTATTTTGGCACTGTTTGGCAGTATTATTTGAGCACTATTTGGCAGTATTATTTGAGCACTATGGGGCAGTATTATTTTGGCACTGTTTGGCAGTATTATTTGAGCCCTATTTAGCAGTATTATTTGAGCACCATAGGACAGTATTATTTAAGTTCTATTTAGCATTATTATTTGAGCACTGTTTGGCAGTATTATTTGAGTACTATGGGGCAGTATTATTTGAGCACTATGGGGCAGTATTATTTTGGCACTGTTTGGCAGTATTATTTGAGCACTATTTGGCAGTATTATTTGAGCACTATGGGGCAGTATTATTTTGGCACTGTTTGGCAGTATTATTTGAGCCCTATTTAGCAGTATTATTTGAGCACCATAGGACAGTATTATTTAAGTTCTATTTAGCATTATTATTTGAGCACTGTTTGGCAGTATTATTTGAGTACTATGGGGCAGTATTATTTGAGCACTATGGGGCAGTATTATTTTGGCACTGTTTGGCAGTATTATTTGAGCACTGTTTGGCAGTATTATTTGAGCACTATGGGGCAGTATTATTTAAGTTCTATTTAGCAGTATTATTTTGGCACTGTTTGGCAGTATTATTTGAGCACCATAGGACAGTATTATTTGAGCACTGTTTGGCAGTATTATTTGAGTACTATGGGGCAGTATTATTTGAGCACTATTTAGCATTATTATTTGAGTACTATGGGCAGTATTATTTGAGCACTGTTTGGCAGTATTATTTGAGCACTATGGGGCAGTATTATTTGAGCACTGTTTGGCAGTATTATTTGAGTACTATGGGGCAGTATTATTTGAGTACTGTTTGGCGGTATTATTTGAGCCCTATTTAGCAATATTATTTGAGCACTATTTGGCAGTATTGTTTGAGCACTATTAGCAGTATTATTTGAGCACTATAGGGCAGTATTATTTTAGCACTGTTTGGCAGTATTATTTGAGCACTATAGGACAGAATTATTTGAGCACAGTTTGGCAGTATTATTTGAGCCCTGTGGGGCTGTATTAGTTAAAGGGGTTGTCACATTTGTTCATTTAATTTTTGGCAGAAGCTGATCGCAGGATGTAGCACTGCAGCAGCAAGTGTTCAATTACCCTGCAGCACCACCGCAGGGAAAAAGGAGCATTACACATCATTCAAATCAATAAACTCATAATTAGTTTAATGCACGGACAGTCCTCCAGAGCGAGAGACACTCTTTGCAGCTGCCCTTATAGATGAGGGTCCTGAAGAGAGTTCCCCCTCTATTACCTCAGAATCCCCTAATAGGATAGCTGAAAATTGCTTTTATAAATCAAATAACCCCTCTTAACATATTCTGTATCACAGAATTATATGAGCACTGTGTTGCAGCGTTAGATATTTTTTTTTACTGTATGGCAGAATTATATGAGTACTGTATGGCTGTATTACATATTTTTTACTGTATGGCAGAATTATATGAACACAGTGTGGTGGTATTAGATATATTTTACTGTATGGTAGAATTATTTGGGCACTGTGTGGCGGTTTTAGATATCTTTTACTGTATGGCAGAATTATTTGGGCACTGCATGGCAGTGTTAGTTTTATTTTTTTATTGTATTTCTGAATTAGCACTATGTGGCAGTATTAGTACATTTTGTATTGTATAGAAGAATTATGAGCACTATGTGGTGGCATTATTTATTTTTAGAACGTTTTACATGGCCAGAAGCATGTACCCCAGATTTTTTAATACTATACCAATGTCTGTGACACCAGGTAACAACATTATCTTGAGCAGGGAATATTTTGTGCAGGGTACAAGGGGTTATAAAAATCAGACAATAATTCCTTTATAGGACGGGCAGGGCCTCCAGTGCTGCTCTCAGCTGGCGCAGCCACCTTCTTGCTGTAATGATTTGCAGACAGAGGGTGGATGTCTGAATACATGTGAATCAGCCACCACACCGTGCTAACAGCACCGAAGCAGCACTGGGCTCCCCACAATGGTGGCCCGGGACCAACGTGAACATTGTGTAACTGCCGCGTCCTGTTTTTCCTTGTCTTCACTTTTGCATTGAACAGAAGATCAAAGTCTTATCAGTCATCAGCAGCAGAATTGATTTAGAAAGGATTTGGCAAGAAAAACTGATATTTTTTTTTAACCAAAATAAGAAAGTGTTGCTCCACTCAGAACCTAAAAATTTGCAATTCATAACATATTTGGGTTAACAATTTTTTGCGTTTGGGTGGGCTTAGGCTTTAACAATTCATGCCGAATTTGTCCTTACTAGTAACGCTACTAAAACATACCCTAATCACAGGGGCGAACATAGAAAAGAGGGGCACCATAGCGGATCAAATTGGGACCCCACTTTATGGTGCTGGGTTTTGCCGCCCAGGACACCGGGCCTGGTGCTAGTTTTCCCCAGTCCATGACCCTTTGGCCAATTTCCTACTCCTTTGTATGTTAACAAAACGGTTCCTCGAGACTCCTGAACAGGTTCTCGCCACCCGGTAGCAAAGGGGAATATACCAACCAGGGCTGGGCCCCGGCTCTCCAAGGGCCCCATAGCAGCCACATTGCCTGCCTCTACGGTACTTACGCCCTTGCTTTATCATCTCTGGCCTTGACAATGGCAAATCATTACTAATTGGATCCTGCCCTGACTGCCCCTTTCATGTACTATACAGTAGGAAGTTCTAGTCCTCGCCAGTAATGTCATCCCAGTTCCAGCCCCTCATATATCTCTTCAGTTGATCTATGTCTACTCCTCATCCAAGTCTCCCGTTCTGCTAGTGACCTATTATCCCCACTTTTCAAGTCATCCCATTCATGTCTCCAAGTTTCCTCCTGTGCTCCACCTCTATTCCACATTCATCTTTCTCAGTCGATTTTGCTTTCAATCTAAGAGAATATTCACACGCAGTGACTAAAAAGGTCTGAAAATACGGAACAGAACACTGTAAAACCCATTGAAAGCAATGGGCAGATGTTGATAGCAGTATTAGGGTATGTTCACACGGCGGGGGTCCGTAACGGCTGAAATTACGGGGATGTTTCAGCCTGAAAACATCCCCGTAAATTCAGCCATAACGGCATGTGCAGGCGCTTGAACGCCGCGTCAATTACGGCCGTAATTAGCGCTGCTATTCATTGGAGTCAATGAATAGCGGCTCCAAATACGGCCAAAGAAGTGACAGGTCACTTCTTCTACGCGGGCGTCTATTTACGCGCCGTCATTTGACAGCGGCGTGTAAATATACGCCTCGTGTGAACAGACAAACGTCTGCCCATTGCTTTCAATGGGCAGATGTTTGTCAGCGCTATTGAGGCGCTATTTTCAGACGTAATTCGGGGCAAAAACGCCCGAATTACGTCCGTAAATAGGCCGTGTGAACATACCCTTAGGGGCATTTTTTCAGGCATAATTTGAGGCGTAAGACGCCCGAATTACGCCTGAAAACACTGCGTGTGAACATACCCTTATAGTAGTTATATTCTTGTATATAGGAGAAGTATTATAGTAGTTATATTCTTGTATATAGGAGAAGTATTATAGTAGTTATATTCTTGTATATAGGAGAAGTATTATAGTAGTTATATTCTTGTACATAGGGGCAGTATTATAGTAGTTATATTCTTGTATATAGGAGAAGTATTATAGTAGTTATATTCTTGTATATAGGAGGCAGTATTATAGTAGTTATATTCTTGTATATAGGAGCAGTATTATAGTAGTTATATTCTTGTATATAGGGGCAGTATTATAGTAGTTATATTCTTGTATATAGGAGAAGTATTATAGTAGTTATATTCTTGTATATAGGAGAAGTATTATAGTAGTTATATTCTTGTACATAGGGGCAGTATTATAGTAGTTATATTCTTGTATATAGGAGAAGTATTATAGTAGTTATATTCTTGTATATAGGAGGCAGTATTATAGTAGTTATATTCTTGTATATAGGAGCAGTATTATAGTAGTTATATTCTTGTATATAGGGGCAGTATTATAGTAGTTATATTCTTGTATATAGGAGAAGTATTATAGTAGTTATATTCTTGTATATAGGAGGCAGTATTATAGTAGTTATATTCTTGTATATAGGGGCAGTATTATAGTAGTTATATTCTTGTATATAGGGGGCAGTATTATAGTAGTTATAATCTTGTATATAGGGGGCAGTATTATAGTAGTTATATTCTTGTATATAGGGAGCAGTATTATAGTAGTTATATTCTTGTATATAGGGAGCAGTATTATAGTAGTTATATTCCTGTATATAGGGGGCAGTATTATAGTAGTTATATTCTTGTATATGGGGCAGTATTATAGTAGTTATATTCTTGTATATAGGGGCAGTATTATAGTAGTTATATTCCTGTATATAGGGGGCAGTATTATAGTAGTTATATTCTTGTATATGGGGCAGTATTATAGTAGTTATATTCTTGTATATAGGGGGCAGTATTATAGTAGTTATATTCTTGTATATAGGAGGCAGTATTATAGTAGGTATATTCTTGTATATAGGGGGCAGTATTATAGTAGTTATATTCTTGTATATAGGAGCAGTATTATAGTAGTTATATTCTTGTATATAGGGGGCAGTATTATAGTAGTTATATTCTTGTATATAGGGGCAGTATTATAGTAGTTATATTCTTGTATATAGGGGGGCAGTATTATAGTAGTTATATTCTTGTATATAGGGGGGCAGTATTATAGTAGTTATATTCTTGTATATAGGGAGCAGTATTATAGTAGTTATATTCTTGTATATAGGGGGGCAGTATTATAGTAGTTATATTCTTGTATATAGGGAGCAGTATTATAGTAGTTATATTCTTGTATATAGGGAGCAGTATTATAGTAGTTATATTCTTGTATATAGGAGCAGTATTATAGTAGTTATATTCTTGTATATAGGGGGCAGTATTATAGTAGTTATATTCTTGTATATAGGGGGCAGTATTATAGTAGTTATATTCTTGTATATAGGGGCAGTATTATAGTAGTTATATTCTTGTATATAGGGGGCAGTATTATAGTAGTTATATTCTTGTATACAGGGGGCAGTATTATAGTAGTTATATTCTTGTATATAGGGGGCAGTATTATAGTAGTTATATTCTTGTATATAGGGGCAGTATTATAGTAGTTATATTCTTCTATATAGGGGGCAGTATTATAGTAGTTATATTCTTGTATATAGGGGCAGTATTATAGTAGTTATATTCTTGTATATAGGGGGCAGTATTATAGTAGTTATATTCTTGTATATAGGAGGCAGTATTATAGTAGTTATATTCTTGTATATAGGAGCAGTAGTATAGTAGTTATATTCTTGTATATAGGGGCAGTATTATAGTAGTTATATTCTTGTATATAGGGGCAGTATTATAGTCGTTATATTCTTGTATATAGGAGCAGTATTATAGTAGTTATATTCTTGTATATAGGGGCAGTAGTATAGTAGTTATATTCTTGTATATAGGGGCAGTATTATAGTAGTTATATTCTTGTATATAGGAGGCAGTATTATAGTAGTTATATTCTTGTATATAGGGGCAGTATTATAGTAGTTATATTCTTGTATATAGGAGGCAGTATTATAGTAGTTATATTCTTGTATATAGGGGGGCAGTATTATAGTAGTTATATTCTGGTATATAGGAGGCAGTATTATAGTAGTTATATTCTTGTATATAGGGAGCAGTATTATAGTAGTTATATTCTTGTATATAGGGAGCAGTATTATAGTAGTTATATTCTTATAATACTGCTCCCTATATACAGTAGTTATATTCTTGTATATAGGGAGCAGTATTATAGTAGTTATATTCTTGTATATAGGGAGCAGTATTATAGTAGTTATATTCTTGTATATAGGGGCAGTATTATAGTAGTTATTTTCTTGTGTATAGGGGGTAGTATTATAGTAGTTATATTGTTGTATATAGGGGCAGTATTATAGTAGTTATATTCTTGTATATAGGGGCAGTATTATAGTAGTTATATTCTTGTATATAGGAGGCAGTATTATAGTAGTTATATTCTTTTATATAGGAGGCAGTATTATAGTAGTTATATTCTTGTATATAGGAGGCAGTATTATAGTAGTTATATTCTTGTATATAGGGGGCAGTATTATAGTAGTTATATTCTTGTATATCGGGGGCAGTATTATAGTAGTTATATTCTTGTATATAGTGGCAGTATTATAGTAGTTATATTCTTGTATATAGGGGCAGTATTATAGTAGTTATATTCTTGTATATAGGGGGCAGTATTATAGTAGTTATATTCTTGTATATAGGGGCAGTATTATAGTAGTTATATTCTTGTATATAGGAGGCAGTATTATAGTAGTTATATTCTTGTATATAGGAGCAGTATTATAGTAGTTATATTCTTGTATATAGGGGCAGTAGTATAGTAGTTATATTCTTGTATATAGGGGCAGTATTATAGCAGTTATATTCTTGTACATAGGGGGCAGTATTATAGTAGTTATATTCTTGTATATAGGGGCAGTATTATAGTAGTTATATTCTTGTGTATAGGAGCAGTATTATAGTAGTTATATTCTTGTATATAGGGGCAGTAGTATAGTAGTTATATTCTTGTATATAGGGGCAGTATTATAGTAGTTATATTCTTGTATATAGGAGGCAGTATTATAGTAGTTATATTCTTGTATATAGGGGGCAGTATTATAGTAGTTATATTCTTGTATATAGGGGCAGTATTATAGTAGTTATATTCTTGTATATAGGGGGCAGTATTATAGTAGTTATATTCTTGTATATAGGGGCAGTATTATAGTAGTTATATTCTTGTATATAGGGGGCAGTATTATAGTAGTTATATTCTTGTATATAGGAGCAGTATTATAGTAGTTATATTCTTGTATATAGGGGCAGTATTATAGTAGTTATATTCTTGTATATAGGGGGCAGTATTATAGTAGTTATATTCTTGTACATAGGGGCAGTATTATAGTAGTTATATTCTTGTATATAGGAGAAGTATTATAGTAGTTATATTCTTGTATATAGGAGGCAGTATTATAGTAGTTATATTCTTGTATATAGGAGCAGTATTATAGTAGTTATATTCTTGTATATAGGGGCAGTATTATAGTAGTTATATTCTTGTATATAGGAGAAGTATTATAGTAGTTATATTCTTGTATATAGGAGGCAGTATTATAGTAGTTATATTCTTGTATATAGGGGCAGTATTATAGTAGTTATATTCTTGTATATAGGGGGCAGTATTATAGTAGTTATAATCTTGTATATAGGGGGCAGTATTATAGTAGTTATATTCTTGTATATAGGGAGCAGTATTATAGTAGTTATATTCTTGTATATAGGGAGCAGTATTGTAGTAGTTATATTCCTGTATATAGGGGGCAGTATTATAGTAGTTATATTCTTGTATATGGGGCAGTATTATAGTAGTTATATTCTTGTATATAGGGGCAGTATTATAGTAGTTATATTCCTGTATATAGGGGGCAGTATTATAGTAGTTATATTCTTGTATATGGGGCAGTATTATAGTAGTTATATTCTTGTATATAGGGGGCAGTATTATAGTAGTTATATTCTTGTATATAGGAGGCAGTATTATAGTAGGTATATTCTTGTATATAGGGGGCAGTATTATAGTAGTTATATTCTTGTATATAGGAGCAGTATTATAGTAGTTATATTCTTGTATATAGGGGGCAGTATTATAGTAGTTATATTCTTGTATATAGGGGCAGTATTATAGTAGTTATATTCTTGTATATAGGGGGGCAGTATTATAGTAGTTATATTCTTGTATATAGGGGGGCAGTATTATAGTAGTTATATTCTTGTATATAGGGAGCAGTATTATAGTAGTTATATTCTTGTATATAGGGGGGCAGTATTATAGTAGTTATATTCTTGTATATAGGGAGCAGTATTATAGTAGTTATATTCTTGTATATAGGGAGCAGTATTATAGTAGTTATATTCTTGTATATAGGAGCAGTATTATAGTAGTTATATTCTTGTATATAGGGGGCAGTATTATAGTAGTTATATTCTTGTATATAGGGGGCAGTATTATAGTAGTTATATTCTTGTATATAGGGGCAGTATTATAGTAGTTATATTCTTGTATATAGGGGGCAGTATTATAGTAGTTATATTCTTGTATACAGGGGGCAGTATTATAGTAGTTATATTCTTGTATATAGGGGGCAGTATTATAGTAGTTATATTCTTGTATATAGGGGCAGTATTATAGTAGTTATATTCTTCTATATAGGGGGCAGTATTATAGTAGTTATATTCTTGTATATAGGGGCAGTATTATAGTAGTTATATTCTTGTATATAGGGGGCAGTATTATAGTAGTTATATTCTTGTATATAGGAGGCAGTATTATAGTAGTTATATTCTTGTATATAGGAGCAGTAGTATAGTAGTTATATTCTTGTATATAGGGGCAGTATTATAGTAGTTATATTCTTGTATATAGGGGCAGTATTATAGTCGTTATATTCTTGTATATAGGAGCAGTATTATAGTAGTTATATTCTTGTATATAGGGGCAGTAGTATAGTAGTTATATTCTTGTATATAGGGGCAGTATTATAGTAGTTATATTCTTGTATATAGGAGGCAGTATTATAGTAGTTATATTCTTGTATATAGGGGCAGTATTATAGTAGTTATATTCTTGTATATAGGAGGCAGTATTATAGTAGTTATATTCTTGTATATAGGGGGGCAGTATTATAGTAGTTATATTCTGGTATATAGGAGGCAGTATTATAGTAGTTATATTCTTGTATATAGGGAGCAGTATTATAGTAGTTATATTCTTGTATATAGGGAGCAGTATTATAGTAGTTATATTCTTATAATACTGCTCCCTATATACAGTAGTTATATTCTTGTATATAGGGAGCAGTATTATAGTAGTTATATTCTTGTATATAGGGAGCAGTATTATAGTAGTTATATTCTTGTATATAGGGGCAGTATTATAGTAGTTATTTTCTTGTGTATAGGGGGTAGTATTATAGTAGTTATATTGTTGTATATAGGGGCAGTATTATAGTAGTTATATTCTTGTATATAGGGGCAGTATTATAGTAGTTATATTCTTGTATATAGGAGGCAGTATTATAGTAGTTATATTCTTTTATATAGGAGGCAGTATTATAGTAGTTATATTCTTGTATATAGGAGGCAGTATTATAGTAGTTATATTCTTGTATATAGGGGGCAGTATTATAGTAGTTATATTCTTGTATATCGGGGGCAGTATTATAGTAGTTATATTCTTGTATATAGTGGCAGTATTATAGTAGTTATATTCTTGTATATAGGGGCAGTATTATAGTAGTTATATTCTTGTATATAGGGGGCAGTATTATAGTAGTTATATTCTTGTATATAGGGGCAGTATTATAGTAGTTATATTCTTGTATATAGGAGGCAGTATTATAGTAGTTATATTCTTGTATATAGGAGCAGTATTATAGTAGTTATATTCTTGTATATAGGGGCAGTAGTATAGTAGTTATATTCTTGTATATAGGGGCAGTATTATAGCAGTTATATTCTTGTACATAGGGGGCAGTATTATAGTAGTTATATTCTTGTATATAGGGGCAGTATTATAGTAGTTATATTCTTGTGTATAGGAGCAGTATTATAGTAGTTATATTCTTGTATATAGGGGCAGTAGTATAGTAGTTATATTCTTGTATATAGGGGCAGTATTATAGTAGTTATATTCTTGTATATAGGAGGCAGTATTATAGTAGTTATATTCTTGTATATAGGGGGCAGTATTATAGTAGTTATATTCTTGTATATAGGGGCAGTATTATAGTAGTTATATTCTTGTATATAGGGGGCAGTATTATAGTAGTTATATTCTTGTATATAGGGGCAGTATTATAGTAGTTATATTCTTGTATATAGGGGGCAGTATTATAGTAGTTATATTCTTGTATATAGGAGCAGTATTATAGTAGTTATATTCTTGTATATAGGGGCAGTATTATAGTAGTTATATTCTTGTATATAGGGGGCAGTATTATAGTAGTTATATTGTTGTATATAGGGAGCAGTATTATAGTAGTTATATTCTTGTATATAGGGAGCAGTATTATAGTAGTTATATTCTTGTATATAGGGGGCAGTATTATAGTAGTTATATTCTTGTATATTGGGGCAGTATTATAGTAGTTATATTCTTGTATATAGGGGGCAGTATTATAGTAGTTATATTCTTGTATATAGGGGGCAGTATTATAGTAGTTATATTCTTGTATATAGGGGGCAGTATTATAGTAGTTATATTCTTGTATATAGGGGCAGTATTATAGTAGTTATATTCTTGTATATAGGGGCAGTATTATAGTAGTTATATTCTTGTATATAGGGGCAGTATTATAGTAGTTATATTCTTGTATATAGGGGCAGTATTATAGTAGTTATATTCTTGTATATAGGGGCAGTATTATAGTAGTTATATTCTTGTATATAGGAGCAGTATTATAGTAGTTATATTCTTGTATATAGGAGGCAGTATTATAGTAGTTATATTCTTGTATATAGGAGGCAGTATTATAGTAGTTATATTCTTGTATATAGGGGGCAGTATTATAGTAGTTATATTCTTGTATATAGGGGCAGTATTATAGTAGTTATATTCTTGTATATAGGGGGCAGTATTATAGTAGTTATATTCTATAACATCAGTCAAATTGCTGGGAGATTTACTTTATTTTGGAAATCTTCTTTTTAGTATTAAGAGGGGTAATCCCTGCACCCCAATTGAAAACATCAGGTATCCATGACCACTGTATTACGTATATTACACACAATATTTGTTTCTCTGTCTTTTTCTTTCTGCTGATTTCAATGGAAAAATGGGAAGGAGTCTTGTGTCTGAGCTTTGTAAACTTAATGTGGACCTTGGGTTTCTCATTGTGAGTCAGCGGGTCGACCATACACAGGGCATGATTCATTTCCCAAAAACAGACACAGAGTACATTGCACCTCTGAGCTAATGATGGGACCTCAGCGTGGGTTGGCCCCGAGAGGAAGGCCCCTGACAGCTCAGCCTTGCAGACATTTGCTGATCCGGCCCCCCTCCTCATTCCATACACCATCGCTGTTTTCTTTTCTATAGTTTTGTGATGTTCCAAGCACGTTCCCATCCCAGTGACTCAGCTCGTCCACAGCCCATATAGATGTCACGTAATGATGGAACTAATACATCACCCACCACTGGACAATAAAACTATTTAGAGTAAGGAAGTTTTCAGAATAGTTTAAAAAAAATGTGAAAAATTATTATTTTTCACAGATCTCATTAGAAATCAAACTTTTATTTTGAATGGTTCTGCATGCTTTTATAAATAAAGTTTATTGAAACAAACATAGTAGGTAGTCACACTCTGTAATATAGGATTTGTACTATTGCCAGGTTCATGTAGCCGCTGTCCCCAATATCTTGTCCCGGAAAAAAAAATGATGCAGGATGTATGTTACAGAGTATGAGTATGTATAGCCTTCATTTCCAAAAACTTTTTTTATAAACTCTTGGAGACACCCTTTAATAATTGCTGTTTTTTAATATTCTGAATATATTGGATTATTTTTATAAATTATTGTTCATGTAAACCCCAGAAATTATAACTAAAAAAGGGCGTTTTACCGTAAGGTCCTTGAAAAATGGGGTCCCAGCT
Organism: Rhinoderma darwinii; assembly: GCF_050947455.1. Classification (NCBI taxonomy): domain Eukaryota; kingdom Metazoa; phylum Chordata; class Amphibia; order Anura; family Rhinodermatidae; genus Rhinoderma; species Rhinoderma darwinii. The sequence continues at coordinate 8,014,939 of NC_134689.1, read as the reverse complement.
CAGGTTTGCCCAAAACATTTTCTATATACTAGATATAGGCGCTATGGTACCAAACCAGCTCGTTTTTTTTATGGGATTACATAAAACAGACCTCAAAAGAGGTGGAGCTTACACTAAGGTGACCCCAAAGTGGGCGTGTCTGGAAAGTTTTGTAGGAGTATCTGGCCAAAATCGGGGGTGGGGCTTAAAATATTCCATGAACTGGGATTTAATGTGGGAAGGAATGAACCTGAGGTCTGACCTGAGGGTCCAACTGGCCTTCTCTTCTACAATTGGTGGGTAGGTGCAGAGCAGACTCCAGGTGTATGTGGCTCTTTGGGCGACCCCACCCTTGGTTTGACAAGCATAGGTCATGTTTACCCCAATCACATGGGGCAAGCCCTTTGGGCTCTGGCATTTACACATTATCCTGTGCTGCCGCCATCCATGGGTAGGGGTTCAATGAGCTCCCGGTTCCTCCTTTACTGCTATATGGGTTGTTGTGGTGTAAACCAAAAAGGTTTGCATTGTGATTTTTTTTTTTTTTATATGGGCCCCCTCTTCCCTATGGCCATGGTAACCTGGGACTACTCTGTATATTATATATATATATATATATATATATATCACTCCTTCAGTTCTCATTAATATTCGTGTTATACAGCCCCTCCCCCATCTTGGCGCAGATATTCCTCCTCGTGTGATTTGGCTCCTTGTTATGGTTAATTTGGCGGCTGTTCCTTTATATGTCCCAGTCTGGGCTTAATCTCCCAGAGCGCAATCCAAGTGTAAGATCCAGGACATGTATAGTCCAGCCATGACTGGGACTCAGATTATCCCAAAATGGATCTGATTTATAGTCTGAACAGCGTCTGACCCCTTCGTCTGTATCTTTACATCATCTGTAGAGGGAGAGAGAGTATCACATGACTGCAAAATCACACTACACGAGGTCTGTAGTCTGTAACCATGGAGACACATAGGTCGGCATTGAAGCTGTATACACAAAACAGTAGAAGATTTACTTTCTTCTTTATTTTAGATGCATTAGGGCAAAAAAAAACAATAAAGAAATATACCGATGTCTACTTTTTATTATTATTATTGTTCTAATGCGTCTAATATGAGAAATAACACAACTTTTTAATAGGTCTTGATAAAAAAAATTCTTACCGTTTCCTTTCTTCAGCTCTTATACAGTCTATACGTCTCCATGGTAACAGACAACAAACAAACCCTGTGTAGTCTGGCCCTGCCGTCACATTCCCTTCCATTTGACCCCAGCATCTTGGTTACCTACTGAATATATGTTAGCATTAAAAAAAAAGTGGCTATGTAAAATTGCGTCAGAAGCAGCGCGGTTTCTGTAAAAATTCAAAATGTTTACTGTGATTTTGTGCAATTTTGCGAACATCGCAGCAAACAAATATTTGATAATCAGGGAGCTATTAGGTCAGGAATTTTACTATCTATACTGACCCAGCTCAGCTACATTTATATATGACTGATAACAGAGTGCAATAGCTTGTATTTAACTGCACAGCAAATGGAATACTGTCCCTTTAAGGAAGTTTGGTAGTAAACTCCGGAGGGCCACCATATGGTCAGAATCTCCATAGTCGTTTGTCTTCATTATGGACCGGACTGACACGTCACTGGGTTGTAATAGTGTATAATAAGTAACAGTTGTTTGTTATTTAAAGGGACAGTTTGCTGCTAATCATGTGACCCCATACACAGCTCCCCCGTCACTCCACCCAAAATATACATTGTTACTTACATCTAAAATAATTCTGCTTTCTTGGTAATTAGTATTAGTATTAGTATTTCAGAATCAAATGCTGCGTGGTTGTCGTGGTGAAATCACTCAGGGAGATTGTTTCCACAGCAGCACAGATTATTTCAGGAGAGGAGAAGAGGGATATGACTGTCCACTCATGTGATGATAACAGTGAGAACAGACCTGCATGTGATAGAGTCAACATCATCATGTGTGGAGGAGAATGGGGATAAGTGGGAGGAGCATAGTCCTACAGCAGCACAGAGTATTTTAGAAAAGTGCCGTATTAATCTTTTGAAGGGCAGGGACCTGCATGTGACAGGAGTAGTGTCATGATGTAAGGAGTGTAAAGGTCTATTCACACGGCGCAGTCTAATTGATTTTTTGCTGCAACTTTTTGCAAACTTGTGGCAAAATGCAGCGGTTTTGCAGCAATTTAGCAAAAAAATCACTACAAAAAATGCCATATGATGGCATCATGTGAATATCCATGGAGAAAAAATAGGAGGTCACAGACTGAAAGTTGCATATTGGAAGGCGCATGGTTCCCAGCAGTACAGAGTATTTCAGGAGAGGGGCGTTCTTATCTTTTGTGGGGCAGTAACCTGTCCATTCATGTGATGGAGTTAGTGTGGACATCGCTGTATGTGACAGGGGTAATGTCATGATCTGGAGAGGACACATAGATTGTTTAGGAGTAGTGTTTCCAGCAGCACAGAGTATTACAGGAGAAAAGTGTGCTGATCTTGTAGGAGGCAGAAAACTGTAAACTCATAGGGTTATGTTAGTGAGGACACTGCTACATGGGAAATTGTAAATATCAGGAGGGCAATTTAAATAAGTAGGTGATTTCAGACATATTCCCACAGCAGCACCGAGTATTTCAGGAGGTATGGACTATATGGGACTGAATCAAGTCGACTGCAGCTTTTAATTCGCTCCCAAATTAAACAATGTTCATCCATCCGTCTTAAACGTAAACAAAAGTCAGAAAATTGTGGTGTGAGGGGGCGCCACATTGATAGGGGATTAAATAAACGGCAAACATTGTATCTGCTCATCCCGTCACCATGTGCGAGAGCCGGGCCGACACCGCGACTGGAAGGTGGAGTCCAGAACCTGGCAACAAACTGCATATTCTGGGCCCCTCAGCAAAAAAATCCTCATCTGTGCTTCGCACCCTGCCAGCTTTCCTGCCCTCCTCCTGACACTGAGCAGATGACACTGGCATCCTGCAGGCATAAATCTGGCATCACATAGTAACAGTTTAGGGCAGAAGTATCTGTATTTTTTTTTTTTTTTAGACATTGCTAGATGATTGCAGATAAAATATCTACTGTAGACACCTATGGTGGGCAAGATGCCGGCTGACAACCATTAGTGGGCACCATTACAGTGCCCATAGGGGTTGTCACCCTTCTTTCCACAGATCTTGAATCGCATATAACTTTGCATTGTTATGCACCTACATTTCCCTTTGCCCCCTCGCCCGTGCCCGCCTCACTTGTTTAGTCCATGAACCAGGAAGCTCAGGATGAACCGTCACTGTAAAATGGGAAACTGCTGCTGTGCATGGAATTATGGGAGTGCAGGATTATTCCCTCCATAAAAATCATAGCCCTGTATCTGAACACCTAGGCCAAGACCAAGTAGCTTGTTAGTGCCCCCTGTGGCATCCAGCACCCAGCAGGACTGGTCAGAAGACTATAAATGGGGGAGAGTCAAGTAATAGAAATATGTCACGGCATTGCCAGTTCATATCCTAGCCAAATCTTCCTCTGGTAGCTAAATTCCGGAAGTAGCTCAGTTACAGCCGCTATTTTCAGCATTTATAGAGCTCTCGTTCAGTCACAGGGTCACCCAGGCTTCATAGAAACGCATAGTCCCTGCTGTCTCCTCCTCTCCTCTCCTCTATCTGTTGCTCCTCCTCTTTCATTTTCCACAGAATTCATGCCAGCTCCCTCTAGCTGTGCCTTTTGGCATAGCAGTTTTTTATTTATTTTCACAAAGGTACAATAGCTCTTCTTTTTAAGTATTTGCCCCCCCTATAATCTGTTCCCGTTTTTACCGGTCGATATACATGGAACCTTTACGTTCGGTGACTCTATAGTCTAAGTACATGACTCTCGCTCTCTGGGAGAGGAACACGTGAACTGTCACCTGTTTCAATTTTTGGGATTTGCATGAAATGTAAAGATGTTTCCTATATTTGATGTCTATTTCCTCGGCGTGACACATCATGAGCTGAGGGTTCGATGACCTCGTGATAATGACCTGTCACATAATATTGCTCTTCTCCTTGTCTCAGCAGCCGGGGAGGGTGGGAAATGTTTTTGCAATAGGGAAAATTTTTTAAAGGATTCTGGAAATGATTGCAGAACGATATAGAAAATGAATAATTATCCTACAGAAAATATCATCATTTCTCTTAAAGGGACCTCTCATTATAAGGGATATCTGTGTCCCAGCCTAGTGGGTGCAATCGTACCCACTTAATACCCCCAAAAGCAGAGTCGTAGCGAGGCTTTACTTTACCAGGGTCAAAGGTTCAGTTTTCCGCCCCCATCCCTGTTCCTGACTATCATGGCCAAAACAATGTAGCTTGTTGGCACCCCCCGTGGCACCCAGGGCACATGTCCCGGTAGCTCTCCTCTAACTACGACCCTGCCAAATTGCCAGTCAGGTGACCAGACCCAGTAAGTCCAGTCCTCAAACTACTTAGAAACTGGACTTTCTTTTTCTTAGGTGTCAGGGCTCGTAAATAGTGGAGATTCAAGTAATAGAATTATGTTACGGCATTACCAGTTCTGATCCTGACCTCATCTTCCTCTGGTAGCTAAGTCCGGGAAGTAGCAGCCGCCATTTTCAGCAGCTATGGAGCTCTCGTTCAGTCACAGGGTCACCCAGGCTACATAGAAATGCATAGTCTCTGCTGTCTCCTCCCCCTCCTCTTCTCTCTCTGTAGCTCCTCCTCTTTCATTTTACACTGAATTCAAAGCAGGTAAATCCGGCATGATGGTTCCTCCTATCAGGCGCTATATGGGATGGCGGCGAGGATCGTTGACCCTTACAGGACGCATGTGAAGGGCGTAAACTCAAAGGAAAGATTGAGAGGTAGAAAATGTTCACACAGAGGGAAAAAGCCTAATGTGACCTCCGTGACCCCGCAGCGGCGGCAGCGCTACGTGAAACGCGTTGACATTTGTTGTATACATTTTCTGATCATTTACCTTGAGAAAGTCCTGAACTACGTGTCTCCCGTGTGGACATTTCATCATCTCGGAGACGTCTTAATTAGAGCGGCTCTCGTTTCTCTCACGTTATATAAATAGAACTTCTTCCTGAGATTATTCAGCCGCCCGCGACGCGTTCCGGACACTTTGATGGATAAGCTCTATAGAATTACATAGGAAACCACCGTACGATTGTCTCAAGACGACGAAAGCGAAACCGACCCAATGTATCAGAAATTATAACAAAAATATTCATAAATCAACTTAAAATTAACTAAAAATTCAAAAAACATTTACCCCACATTTCATCTGATACTGGGAAAGCTGGGTAACAATCAATATGGCAATATATACAACTTATCACACAGCTTTCCTAGAGTCCTGAAGGTCGTCTCTGCCTAGTTATGCAACAATACAGTGGCGAGGAATTTAGTGTTGCATAACTAGATAGAATTGCCGTTCAGCAGTCTGGAAAAGCTGGATGACAACCAACATAGATGCTATTACCGCGAATAATCCAGCTTTCCTAGAGTCCTGAAGAGCAACTCTGCCTAGTTATGCAGCGAGGGTTGTATGGTGGAATTGCTGTTGGGAAAGCTGAGCAATAAACAATATGGCTATTATATCTCTCAGCTTTCCTAGGGTCCTGAATGGCAAATCTGCCTAGATAGGCAACAATACAGAAGCAGGGAATGAATTGTAGAATTGCTAAGAAGTCTGAGAAAGCTGGGTGACAACTAATATGGTCCGCTTATCACCCAGCTTTCCTAGAGTTCTGAAAGGCAACACTCCCTTGTTATGAAGCAATACAAAGGTGGGGGATGTCTTGTAGAATTCAGATGCGTAACGCGACCTTCCAGCTCTGCACTCCCTATAGTAACGCCACAGCTAGAATTGACGTGCAGGGGTCTGGGAAAGTTGGATGCCATCCAATATGGCCGCTATTACCTGTAAGCACCCTGCTTTCCTAGAGCCCTGAAGGGCAAAGCTGCCTAATTATGCAGAAGGGACTTATATTCACTGATGTTTTTCTGGCAATGTACAGGTGACAATTCAGGAACGGCGACCTCTGTATAATTGGTGTATTTTTGTGTAAATTGCAGATGTGACGCCTCCGCTAGCGACAAAGCAGAAGTTGTCGTCGTCATTGGTGGAATATTTTAGAAAGTTCCTTTCGTGTTCACATAAAGAATTTCACCTTTTTCTAAAATGTCGCAACTTCTAAAATATTCACGAACGTTTGTTTCTCGGGTCCTGATGGGAACTCTTTGAACTTTCCGATTCACGTCTTTTCCTGTTTCTTATTATTTGACCTGATACGAATATCGTTAGTTCTCTGGTACGATGGGAAAATATCACATCACAAGGCAACGCCCATCGATTCAATATCCATCTATTTCATTGGGCATCCATCAATTATTTTGGGCATTGATCGATATCATTGGGAACTATCCCTTTAATTGTGAACTATCAATTTCATTGGGCATTCATCTATTTTATTGGTAACCATTCATTTAATTGGGCATCTATCAATTTTATTGGTATCCATGAACTTTATTGGACGTCTATTGATTTCATTAGGCCTCTATATATTTTATTGGGCATCGATCTATTTTATTGGGCATCCATTGATTTTATTGGGCGCATCTATCTCATTGGGCATCTATCAACTTGATTTGGCGTTCAAAGATTTTGGGTGTTTATTCACTTCAGCGGATGCCGACACTCCTCCAGCACCCCCCACATATACCCCCTACCCTGTCATGACCAAGTAGGTTGTCTCCAACTGATCTTTATCCATATTGCCAATATGATCAGTTACCCACAACCTAAATCTTTTCAATTATTAGGAGAATTCTGTGCTGATTATCTGTATAGGGGAGCTTTGTTTTACTACCGTGATAAATTATACAATTCTGGCTGCCTGTACCACCACTAGGGGGAGCTCACTGCACTTGAATTTATACAGGTAGAACTGAACTCAATAGGAGCTGTATAAATCTTTAGGCAGTAAGTTCCCCATACATGTAGCTGTCTAAAAGTGTCATGGCAAGCAAGGGCAGCAGTTTAATGCTGGCACTGCCCATAGCTGCTGTGTGCCCTGCCTTCATAATAGATACGCCACTTTATAACCCCTTATCCCCCTGAGGACATTCTTCATATAACCACACTGCTCTTTTAGGTGGCACTTCGGACTACACATCCATACTGCTTTTAAAAAAAAAATTTTTTTTAGTATGACCAGGAGAGGGCGCTATAGGTGAGAAAGAAAACCAGATGCCCAAGAGATCCGTCAACAGGAATCTCATAAGTATGAGCAAAAACAGGCTAAATCTTCAGCAAGATACCACCGTGTACGGTTATGAATTGGCTTTGGAAATCAACCCAAATTAGGGCCGACGACCACAAATTTAGTAATGACACTGCGGAGATTAGATAACGGGGTGAACAGGTCACGTTTATTGCGGGGTTCCCAGGTCTGTGAGGGGACGGCATGACCTTTATTTTCTCATGAATTCACCGCCACCTCTAGGATGATGGATGTGGGGTCCTGTCCCTATAGATTATAAACATTAAGTGCATTTTCCTTCCATTTACAAATCGTTATTGATAGAAGACCCCCAGCTCATGGAAGATGAGGATGATGGGGATGATGATCACGAGGATGATGAAGAATTAGTTCCATTTCCAATGATTATGAGAAAATTATGAAATATGTTATAAGAGAAGTTGCCTAAAACTAAGTTTGACATGTTTTAATGGACCTTAAAGGGGTTGAGTTAATAGAGGGGGGTCCCCTGTTCAGGACCCCCATCTATTAGCTAGATCTGAGAGCAGTTACAAAGAGCATCTCCCTCTGGAGGTCCTGGCATGTCCATGTGTTACAGAAACACCCCATAAATTCCAATGATAACTGTGTGTGTAATTCTTCATTTGACCTGTGGTGGCACTGCAGAGAAACTGAACACTTTAGTCCAGGTTTCATCACAAAATGCAGCTGATCGCTGAGGTTCCTATCACTGGGACAAACTGAGATCATATTAGGGTATGTTCACACGGCCAAATTTCAGACGTATACGAGGCGTATTATGCCTCGTTTTACGTCTGAAAATATGGCTACAATACGTCGGCAAACATCTGCCCATTCATTTGAATGGGTTTGCCGACGTACTGTGCAGACGACCTGTTATTTACGCGTCGTCGTTTGACAGCTGTCAAACGACGACTCGTAAAATACAGCCTCGTCAAAAGAAGTGCAGGACACTTCTTTCAGACGTTTTTGGAGCTGTTTTCTCATAGACTCCAATGAAAACAGCTCCAAAAACGAGTTGGTAAAAAAATGAGTTGGTAAAAAACGTCTGAAAAGCAGGGTCTGTTTTCCCTTGAAAACAGCTCTGGATTTTCAGACGTTTTGGTTGACTACGTGTGAACATACCCTTATCTTTAGGGGACGCTCTAACAAAATGTGATTGTCGAAAACAAGCAAGAAAGGACTTATTCGTGTGGTATCCTGTGACCACATAGATCGATCACAGGTTTATATAAAGCGTAATCATTGTATAATGAAAAGATCGGCAGCTTTATAATAAACTTGGTCTCTCGAATCTTCATCATTTTCAAGATCTCTGTTTGCTGTCAATGAATGGGGACAAGCTTGTTAATTCATTTTAAAGGAACACTCCAGGCAGAATTGATACATTGTGTTATGTCGAGTGTAGAGCCGGAGAAGGCAGAGCATGACACAGGGATCCTCTTCAGGTCCTGCCCTAGGCGCAACATAAAACCCTTTAAATCGCCCTACCTGAAGTGTGAAGCTTATTAACACAGGTGGCCCGATGCTACTTTCTGACGTGTTGTTGGAGACCCCCTTTATTTCAGGTAATGAGACACTTAACAAGATTCGCTTTCTTTTCTGGAGAAATTCCTTTTATCGCAGTTGACAGATGGCGCTGCCCATTGTTTTAATTTCCTATGTTTGGTGTTGATAACGGATCCCGCGTGACCGCCGTTGCTCATTAGGCCCCGGGGCAGACCATTCCTTGCACGTCATAGGGATGTACAATGTGTGGGTGAAGCATTTAATTACAAACAGGAGATGAATTAGTTCGCTGGAATGCTGCTCTTTGTAATGACCCGCGGTTCGTTGTTACTAGTGTGTCCAGCCAACTATATGGTCAGCGGTCACAGATATAGCAGAGCTGGATTCCACATTGGGGTTGCATCATTTCAGCATCGTGATATCTCTCTGAGATACAATAATGCAATAGGTTTTTATGCAGTCCTATGTAAAAAGTAGTCTCTGAATGTCATGCAGGGGGTCGCTATAGGCGGCGGCATTAAATTGGAGCTCTTGGTCCGCAACGCTAGAATGCAAATCACCAAAGTCACCGACACTTTCCAGAATAATACAGGATATAACTCAGGATCAGTACAGGATAAGTAATGTAATGTATGTACACAGTGACTCCACCAGCAGAATAGTGAGTGCAGCTCTGGAGTATAATACAGGATGTAACTCAGGATCAGTACAGGATAAGTAATGTAATGTATGTACACAGTGACTCCACCAGCAGAATAGTGAGTGCAGCTCTGGAGTATAATACAGGATGTAACTCAGTATCAGTACAGGATAAGTAATGTAATGTATGTACACAGTGACTCCACCAGCAGAATAGTGAGTACAGCTCTGGAGTATAATACAGGATATAACTCAGGATCAGTACAGGATAAGTAATGTAATGTATGTACACAGTGACTCCACCAACAGAATAGTGAGCGCAGCTCTGCAGTATAATACGGGATGTAACTCAGGATCAGTACAGGATAAGTAATGTAATGTATGTACACAGTGACTCCCCCAGCAGAATAGTGAGTGCAGCTCTGGAGTATAATACAGGATCTAACTCCGGATCAGTACAGGATAAGTAATGTAATGTATGTACACAGTGACTCCACCAGCAGAATACTGAGTGCAGCTCTGGAGTATAATACATGATGTAACTCAGGATCAGTACAGGATAAGTAATGTAATGTATGTACACAGTGACTCCCCCAGCAGAATAGTGAGTGCAGCTCTGGAGTATAATACAGGATCTAACTCCGGATCAGTACAGGATAAGTAATGTAATGTATGTACACAGTGACTCCACCAGCAGAATAGTGAGTGCAGCTCTGGAGTATAATACAGGATATAACTCAGGATCAGTACAGGATAAGTAATGTAATGTATGTACACAGTGACCCCACCAGCTGAATAGTGAGTGCAGCTCTGGAGTATAATACAGAATATAACTCAGGATCAGTACAGGATAAGTAATGTAATGTATGTACACAGTGACTCCACCTGCAGAATAGTGAGTGCAGCTCTGGAGTATAATACAGGATGTAACTCAGGATCAGCACAGGAGAAGTAATGTAATGTATGTGCACAGTGACTCCACCAGCAGAATAGTGAGTGCAGCTCTGGAGTATAATACAGGATGTAACTCAGGATCAGCACAGGATAAGTAATGTAATGTATGTACACAGTGACTCCACTGGCAGAATAGTGAGTGCAGCTATGGAGTATAATACAGGATGTAACTCAGGATCAGTACAGGATAAGTAATGTAATGTATGTACACAGTGACTCCACCAGCAGAATAGTGAGTGCAGCTGTGGAGTATAATACAGGATATAACTCAGGATCAGTACAGGATAAGTAATGTAATGTATGTACACAGTGACTCCCCCAGCAGAATAGTGAGTGCAGCTCTGGAGTATAATACAGGATCTAACTCCGGATCAGTACAGGATAAGTAATGTAATGTATGTACACAGTGACTCCACCAGCAGAATACTGAGTGCAGCTCTGGAGTATAATACATGATGTAACTCAGGATCAGTACAGGATAAGTAATGTAATGTATGTACACAGTGACTCCCCCAGCAGAATAGTGAGTGCAGCTCTGGAGTATAATACAGGATCTAACTCCGGATCAGTACAGGATAAGTAATGTAATGTATGTACACAGTGACTCCACCAGCAGAATAGTGAGTGCAGCTCTGGAGTATAATACAGGATATAACTCAGGATCAGTACAGGATAAGTAATGTAATGTATGTACACAGTGACCCCACCAGCTGAATAGTGAGTGCAGCTCTGGAGTATAATACAGAATATAACTCAGGATCAGTACAGGATAAGTAATGTAATGTATGTACACAGTGACTCCACCTGCAGAATAGTGAGTGCAGCTCTGGAGTATAATACAGGATGTAACTCAGGATCAGCACAGGAGAAGTAATGTAATGTATGTACACAGTGACTCCACCAGCAGAATAGTGAGTGCAGCTCTGGAGTATAATACAGGATGTAACTCAGGATCAGTACAGGATAAGTAATGTAATGTATGTACACAGTGACTCCACCAGCAGAATAGTGAGTGCAGCTCTGGAGTATAATACAGGATGTAACTCAGGATCAGTACAGGATAAGTAATGTAATGTATGTACATAGTGACTCCACCAGCAGAATAGTGAGTGCAGCTCTGAAGTATAATACAGGATATAACTCAGGATCAGTACAGGAGAAGTAATGTAATGTATGTGCACAGTGACTCCACCAGCAGAATAGTGAGTGCAGCTCTGGAGTATAATACAGGATGTAACTCTGGATCAGTACAGGATAAGTAATCTATGTACACAGTGACCCGACTAGTAGAATAGTGAGTGAAGCTCTGAAGTATAATACAGGATATAACTCAGGATCAGTACAGGATAAGTAATGTAATGTATGTACATAGTCACTCCACCAGCAGAATAGTGAGTGCAGCTCTGGAGTGTAATACAGGATATAACTCAGGATCAGTACAGGATAAGTAATGTAATGTATGTACACAGTGACTCCACCGGCAGAATAGTGAGTGCAGCTCTGAAGTATTATACAGGATATAACTCAGGATCAGTACAGAAAAAGTAATGTAATGTATGTACACAGTGACTCCACCAGCAGAATAGTGAGTGCAGCTCTGGAGTATAATACAGGATATAACTCAGGATCAGTACAGGACAAGTAATGTAATGTATGTACACAGTGACTCCACCAGCAGAATAGTGAGTGCAGCTCTGGAGTATAATACAGGATGTAACTCAGGATCAGTACAGGATAAGTAATGTAATGTATGTACACAGTGACTCCACCAGCAGAATAGTGAGTGCAGCTCTGGAGTATAATACAGGATGTAACTCAGGATCAGTACAGGATAAGTAATGTAATGTATGTACACAGTGACTCCCCCAGCAGAATAGTGAGTGCAGCTCTGGAGTATAATACAGGATGTAACTCAGGATCAGTACAGGATAAGTAATGTAATGTATGTACACAGTGACTCCACCAGCAGAATAGTGAGTGCAGCTCTGGAGTATAATACAGGATATAACTCAGGATCAGTACAGGATAAGTAATGTAATGTATGTACACAGTGACTCCACCAGCAGAATAGTGAGTGCAGCTCTGGAGTATAATACAGGATGTAACTCAGGATCAGTACAGGATAAGTAATGTAATGTTTGTACTTAGTATGTTTACCTGCAGAATAGTGAATGCAGCTCTGGAGTATAATACAGGGTAATGTCATGTATGTACACACAACAGCTTTAGATAGGGTCCCAGTTGTCTGTGTGGTGGGGCATTTGTGGGTTCAGTCCAATAAAGGACCCCCTGTCTCTAGGTTCCCCCACCTCTCAATCTGCCCCTTCATAGCACTTTGATTTTTCATTTGTATGATCTAATCAGTTTCTACTTTTAGTCACATAGGTCATGTGTGTCCAGCTCATCTGACATACAACGCCCGTTCCCCCTGTATCAGATCTTTACTCACATTGTTGGAATATTGGTTTGTCTCTAAGGTCATGGGGCGAGTGTACAAGTATCACCCTGGTGGAAGGGATGGGAGTGGAGATGTCTCTTCCTGTTTCAGTGTAAATCTTTACAGGAAAAGAGAACTTAAAAATATCACACAAATGGCATAATAAATAATGTGATGTAATGACTGCACTGGATGTCAAGCAGGTTCATAGATGTTCATTATCAGGGAGTTATTCTTGTTCGCACGATTCTTCCACCACTATGTAACCAGATCCCTTTTTAAACTTTGTAAAAGGCTAATTTTCACTTAAAGTTCGTGTTTTACTCTCAATTAAATTTTCCAATTTACATATAGAATTAATCTAGTTAAAAAGTGGAGTCTCTGTGTACATACATTACATTACTTATCCTGAGTTACATCCTGTATTATACTCCAGAGCTGTATTCACTATTCTGCTGTAGTCACTGTGTACATACATTACATTACTTATCCTGTACTGATCCTAAATTACATCCTGTATTATACTCCAGAGCTGCACTCACTATTCTGCTGGTGGAGTCACTGTGTACATACATTACATTACTTATCCTGTACTGATCCTGAGTTACATCCTGTATTATACCCCAGAGCTGCACTCACTATTCTGCTGGTGGAGTCACTGTGTACATACATGACATTACTTATCCTGTACTGATCCTAAATTACATCCTGTATTATACTCCAGAGCTGCACTCACTATTCTGCTGGTGGAGTCACTGTGTACATACATTACATTACTTATCCTGTACTGATCCTGAGTTACATCCTGTATTATACCCCAGAGCAGCACTCACTATTCTGCTGGTGGAGTCACTGTGTACGTACATGACATTACTTATCCTGTACTGATCCTGAGTTACATCCTGTATTATACTCCAGAGCTGTATTCACTATTCTGCTGTAGTCACTGTGTACATACATGACATTACTTATCCTGTACTGATCCGGAGTTACATCCTGTATTATACTCCAGAGCTGTATTCACTATTCTGCTGTAGTCACTGTGTACATACATGACATTACTTATCCTGTACTGATCCTAAGTTACATCCTGTATTAGACTACAGAGCTGCACTCACTATTCTGCTGGTGGAGTCACTGTGTACGTACATGACATTACTTATCCTGTACTGATCCGGAGTTACATCCTGTATTTTACTCCAGAGCTGCACTCACTATTCTGCTGGTGGAGTCACTGTGTACATACATTACATTACTTATCCTGTACTGATCCTGAGTTACATCCTGTATTATACTCCAGAGCTGCACTCACTATTCTGATGGTGGAGTCACTGTGTACATACATTACATTACTTATCCTGTACTGATCCTGAGTTACATCCTGTATTATACCCCAGAGCAGCACTCACTATTCTGCTGGTGGAGTCACTGTGTACGTACGTGACATTACTTATCCTGTACTGATCCTGAGTTACATCCTGTATTATACTCCAGAGCTGTATTCACTATTCTGCTGTAGTCACTGTGTACATACATGACATTACTTATCCTGTACTGATCCTAAGTTACATCCTGTATTAGACTACAGAGCTGCACTCACTATTCTGCTGGTGGAGTCACTGTGTACGTACATGACATTACTTATCCTGTACTGATCCGGAGTTACATCCTGTATTATACTCCAGAGCTGCACTCACTATTCTGCTGGTGGAGTCACTGTGTACATATATTACATTACTTATCCTGTACTGATCCTGAGTTACATCCTGTATTATACTCCAGAGCTGCACTCACTATTCTGCTGGTGGTCACTGTGTACATACATTACATTGCTTATCCTGTACTGATCCTGAGTTACATCCTGTATTATACTCCAGAGCTGCACTCACTATTCTGCTGGTGGAGTCACTGTGTACATACATTACATTACTTATCCTGTACTGATCCTGAGTTACATCCTGTATTATATTCCAGAGCTGCACTCACTATTCTGCTGGTGGAGTCACTGTGTACATACATTACATTACTTATCCTGTACTGATCCTGAGTTACATCCTGTATTATATTCCAGAGCTGCACTCACTATTCTGCTGGTGGAGTCACTGTGTACATACATTACATTACTTATCCTGTACTGATCCTGAGTTACATCCTGTATTATACTCCAGAGCTGCAGTCACTATTATGTTGGTTGACATTGGAAACAGTCAGCAAGCTTTTAGTCAGACACATTAGTTGAACTTCTGTAATGCATGAGACAGTTAGTTTTGCCTACATCAAATGAGTGTACAGTGTCTTGTGTAAAGACAACGTCGTCGTCGTCCCCCCCCCCCCCTCACCCCACAGTATGCAGACACTGAACTAGCAGGGAATGCTGGAAAATTTCAGCTCTGACTCCACTTTTAACATAAATTATTTATTTTCTGAAAATGTGGATTATTCTTGATAAAAACACTACTCAGAACACGGGGAAGATTCACTTGTTCCAGAAGCAGCGCCACTCTTGTTCACAGGCTATATCTGGTACTGCAGCTCAGTTATTTGAATACTTCAATACCAGCCTAAGAGTGCCGCAGACCTTTTTATGAATCTTATTCAACCCCTCTTAGAGAGAAGGGTGGAGTGACCCTCGGGGCCCGTTCTCTGCTGTGGCGAGGGGGAGCCCTGTGCTCGTTCATAAAAACTAAAGAAAATGTGGGTGGAGCCAACTAGATTGCCCCTCCCATAGCAGTAAGGGCACCACAAACTATATGTTTTATTTTTTTTGTCTACATTGATGAACATTATTCTTATATAATTCTATTATCCCCACATTTGCTGACATTGTGTTTCTCTTTTCGCAGCTGACGACACCAAATTTTCCAGTGGTGGTGAAAATGGGGCACGCTCACGCAGGAATGGGCAAGGTAAGAGAAGTATCACCGCTGGTTATATACGGAAAGTGATATTTTATAAAAAATAAGTCATAAAAGTGTGGCCGTCACTTCAAGACGTCATCTATAAACCCCCCTTTAAATTTCAAAATGGCTGCCTCGGCCACGTGAGCGGCATCTGGGCTGCGGTTTCAAAATCCATTAAGGAATTGCTTAAATAGCAATTTCCCAATGTAATGTTATTCTTGAAATCACTCCCTATAGGTGTAGGCGTAATATGGTCTAAAGGGAGTAACAGGGGGGATACCATGCTGGGGCCCCCAGGGTAGAACTGGTGATGCCACCACACGCGTTTCAGGCACCCCATAATCGTAGGGGTTACGAGGGAAGTTGTGGGACCCTCATTTGTGGATCCCTTATGCAATGTCCAATTTCCCGATCCCCCAGGCCACCACTGGAAGCCTTTCCAATAATAACATTAAATTACCCCTTTCGTTCGTAAGTCATTGGTCTTAATGGTGCCAACAGTAGGCTCTTTTCCCGGTGCTGAGGCACAATCATTGCCACCAATATTCTGCCACGGACATTGCCGTGGAGGCTTCAGCCAACACTCCGGGGGGTAGCCATGAGCAGCCAAAATCGAGTGGGTGCTTGCGAAATGCTTCTTGACTTGGTTAGAAGTGCCCAGAGGTCCTACATGATACCCCATGACGGTGGTCTCCAACCTGTGGCTCGTCAACTATTGCCAAACTACGACTTCCAGCATGTGCTCACTGGGAGTTGTAGCTACGCAGCAGCTGGAGAGCCACAGGTTGAAGACCACTACTCCATAGCATTTGTCTAAGCCCTTCCTTCTCCGTGATGGTCTCGGTGCAGGGTGGCACCTACATGGGAGCCCTCTCAGCGCCTTGATTGGCCAAGTTTCGAAGCGGACACCATAGCGTTTCCATAGGGTCCTCTGATTCTCATGGAGCCATAGCCATAAACCCCCTTTCTTTGACTTGTTTGGTGGCTTCATACCCCACCACGAGCTGACCTCTAGCAGTACGTCTTGAAGATGCCCTCATTCGAAGAGGATAAAGGAAGAAAAGAAAAAAGACACGGCGCCACCTTGTGCAGATCAATTGGCAAAGGTGAGACAATACTCCAAGAAATATGCTCACCTGGAACCGAAGTTTTTAAAGCGTGTAAATAAATAAGCCACAGTGCTGCTGCCAGATCCGAGTCGGTAACCAGAAGGGAACCGTTTGAGTAGAGACAATTGCAGGAGAAAAATGTGGATCATTCCAGGGGCGCTGCTGTGTGGTGAGAATAATGGGAGCGAAATCCAGAGGTATTGATAAGTTCAATTTAATTGCATGAGTGGCTACGCGTTTCAACGACGGACAGTCGTCTTCATCAGGCCATGTATATATTACAAGTAACAAAGCTTATATAGTGTCTAGGTTCATTATGCCAGGAGTGAAAAAAAACGCCAAATCTGTAAAAGGTCAAGGTGCGATCGTGACGTCACACCCGGTTTTTTTCACAATCAAAGCGCGAAGCAACAAGTACAATTTAAAATTAGTATAAAATCTAAAAGATTACATATAAAAGAACAGTTTAAACAGACGAAGGGGAGAGGGTTGGGAACAGCGATAATAAATGCATAAAAATACATTGTTAAGTAAAATATTCACAAAAAAATATATATATAATGTCTTTAATATACAGATATAAAAACATACCCTAGTCAGTTAACAGGGTATGGTGAGACCGATGAGGTAAGTGTATGAAATAGTAAAGATTGTTTTGACGTAAGGCTATAGTGAAAAACAGTGTATTGCTGGTTTACAGAGCGAGAAGCCGGGACGCGGTCTCGTTGCCAAGGTAACCAAGCAGAGAGTGAAGCGACGGAACAGATGGAGTGGTTCGTGCTTGCTATAGGTGAGATATTAAGAGTTTAAAAAGGATAAGATATACATTGTAGGATTGGTGAAAAAAAGGTATTAGTCTAAATGATTTACAAGGATAGATCAAAACTTCCGGAGCTCTTAGAAATTAGCAGTTCTATATTGAGTAGTTCTATTTTGGGTAGAAATACGGAGTGTATTTTTAGCTCAAATATGTATTTCTATAGAAGGAATAGTAGGTTATAAGTTTCTCGAAATTTAAACTAATAGTCTGTTAAAACTCTTGCTTATATTACTAGGTTGCTAATGTCGGGCAGTCGGACTTGAGGAACCAAAAAGGACGGGAACGAAACGGGCAAGGCATGCCACAGGTGAGTGGATACCTAGGAAAATAATTATTAATCTTCATGTTTAAGGATGTTAATTTAAGCATTATTTCATGTTTACTATTTCAATAAAGGAAGGAAGCCACTGTATGGATGAACTTAGTGGATAGCGAAGTAGTAGAAAAAGAACGTATAGTGTATCAGTAAATATTTGTATTTAAATTCAAGTGTTTAATTTACGGTATAGCGGATAATGAAGATGTGGGTTAATCTAATGTAGATTCAGAGATATCGTTTAGGCCCTCTGGATGTAGTGTCTGTAGTTTAAAGATCCAGTAGTTTTCCCTCTGTTTAAGCCTATTGAATCTATTGGGAACATCATGTTGTATGTTTTCAATAGGTGTAACTGTAATTTGATCGAATTGGCATTTATGTGCATGGGTGAAATGGCGTGAAACACTATGTTTTAAGAAACCTGTTCTCACATTAAATCTGTGTTTATTTACTCTGGCTCTCAGGCACTGTGTTGTCCTCCCTACGTATTGGAGTTGGCATGTACATTCCATCAAATAGATTACATAGGTGCTGCTGCAACTTAGGGGTGATTTAATTGTAAAAGACTCTTTCGTAACCGTTGATGTGTAGGTGTATTTTTTATTACTGATACTATTGCAGCATAGACATCGCGGGTGGCCACATTTGAATGATCCATTAGGTCTAGATAAAAAGCTAGTTAGTGATGCTTTTGGTTTGCGGATTCTGCTGGGGGCCAGCATGTTTTTCAAAGTCAGTGACCGTCGGAAAGTGATGGTCGGATAAGCAGGTATTACATCTTTGAGGTAAGGATCACTTTTTATAATGTGCCAATGCTTTTGTAAGACTGATCTAACTGTTTTGTTACCTAGATTAAAAGTTGTAATAAAATTGGTGTTGTGTTTATTTAATTCAGATTTTTTCTGTACAGGATTTAAGCAGGAAACCTGAGATAGTAATGAGGCTTTACGTCTTGCGTCTTTAATTAGTTTGAGGGGAAAATTTTTATCTCTAAATCTTCTCTCTAAAGTGTTGCATTCTGATTTGAAATTCCCGTTAGTGCTACAATTTTTACGTATTCTTCTAAACTGGCCGAAGGGTACATTAGTCAACCAAGGGCGGTAATGGGCACTTTTAAAATCAATGTAGCTGTTTACATCTACAGATTTAAAATGAGTTTTTGTGGCAAATTGCTTGGTCATGGTATCATAGCTGATGGTAAGGTCCAAATAGTTAATTGAGATTTCGGAGAAAGTGTGTGTAAAAGAAATGTCATAGCTGTTGATGTTTAAATAATTAATAAAACTAGAGGCTTCATTTTCTGAACCTGACCAAACAAAAAACAGGTCATCTATATAACGCCTATATAAAAGGATATTCTTTTTGAAAAGATGTTCCCCTAGAATGTATTCTTTTTCAAATGCCCCCATGTATAGATTTGCGTAGGATGGTGCGAATCTGGTGCCCATTGCACAACCTCTAATTTGATTATAGAAATTTTGATCAAATGTGAATGCGTTGTGATGAAGAATGAAATCTATGCAGTCAGTCAAAAAAGACTTGGTTATTTGGGATGGAGGTGTTAGATGATAGAAAGAGTTTGGTTACCTGCATACCTTTATTATGTGGGATGTTACTATATAAAGCGGTCACATCTGCTGTGAGGAAGTGTATATCGGATATGGTCGTATCAGTTTTGAGATTAAATAGGTCTTTGATTAGTTGGGTAGAGTCTTTGAGATAAGATGGTAACGTGAGCACAAAGGGTTGAAGGTGTAAATCTACGAAGTGAGAAAGATTGCTGGTTAGTGAACCGATACCTGATATGATTGGACGTCCGGGGGGGTCCGTGAGTGTTTTATGGATTTTAGGGAGATGATAGATAAACGGTACACTTGGGAATGGTACATGTAAAAACCGTTTTTCTTTCTTCGTGAGTAAGCCCTCCTGGAAAGCTTTCTCTATCATGGATGTATACTTGAGAGTATAGGTAGGAAGGGGATTCGAAGTTAATTTACAGTAAAAAGTTTTGTCATTTAGAATCCTTGTAGTTTCTCCGAGATAATTATCTCTATTCTGGATTACTATGCCTCCCCCTTTGTCGGCAGGACGAATGACTATATTTAGGTTATTTTGTAGGGTTTTAATAGCCTTCCTTTCGTGTGGGGTTAAATTGTCTCGATAGGGATAGGGGTTCACTAGCGACCTGAATTCACTGCTGACTAATGTTGAGAAAGTTTCAATGAGAGGACCCTGGTGGTGGATAGGATAGAATTCAGATTTGGCGTGGACTTGAACTGGAATAGCTTTGGTATTTTCATGCAGTGACTGTGGTTCCTCTATGTTAGCTGGTGATGTAGTGGGTTTCTGTAATGCATAGTGTCTAGTTAGGGTAAGTTTTCTAATAAAGCGGTTAAGATCCATGAATAGATCGAAGTCATTAGGTGAGGAAGTAGGACAAAAGGACAGGCCTTTATTAAGTAAATCTGTCTCATGGGCGTTTAATAAGTAAGATGACAGGTTAAATATTTTTACTGCTTTGTTCGATTTTTCTTTGGGTTCAATCTCGCACAGTGGCTTATTACGGTTTTTTCCTCCTCTCCGTCCTCTATGTCTATATTGAGTTTTCTTTTTATGGAAATTTTCTGTATTTTCGGAAAGAAGTGGGTAATGGTTTGGGCTTTGGGGCTCATTAAAAAGGGTAGGAGAATGTCGTTGCTGGTGACAGTAGGTGTTAATGGAGGTCGAGTGAGTTGTGAGGGAAGGCCTAAAAAAGAGGTTGCTGCATAGGTGATGTCTAATGATGATGTTGCTAAATCAGTTTTGGAATGGTTGTCTTTGGACGGTAATGATGTGGACAGGCTCCTATGGGGACTCCCTTGTGTGTCGAGGAGGGAGGACTGGGGGGTACTGTGCACTGATAGTTGGAGTAGGGATACCAAGCTGTCTTCGATGGAGTCATTGAGTGGGGAAGAAGGGGAGTTGGGTATAGTTATTACTTCCATTGGCTCAGATGTAGGAAAAAACTTGGAGAGGTGAAGCTCCAAATCCGATGCCCTGAAGGCATTCAAAGGTACTTCAGTGATTGTTATTTTGCTAGGTAGGGAAGTAGCTTGTGTAGAAACGCAATTAGCCTCTAACGGTTTTTTTGACGCTAAGGAGATGCGTGTGAGCTGTTTCTCAGCTAGAACACTGATAGGTGTTCTCGTTGAGGGGCTGTCATTATTTTGTCTCTGATGGAATCTTAGACTGTTTTTGAAGGACCTACTGAAGGTGTTACCTTCGGCAATGGGAGCCCGAAAATTGGTGAAGGTGTTACCTTCGGCAATGGGAGCCCGAAAATTGGAGGGGGCCCTGGACGTTAGGGGGACAGCTAGAGGTACTGAGTAATTTTGACGTGGAGTGTTGAGTTTGCTTGTGACAATGTCTATTTTGGATGTGTGAGGTATTGATGCCCTCCAATCCCCTGAATCATTATGTGTATAGTCATCACGGTCCCTCTTAAGTTTCTTAACCTTTTTCAAAATGATATCTTTTTCATACAAATTGAGTCTGTTGCTAGTACAGGTCTCTAGTTTCGGAAAATCACAGTGGTCAGTAAATTTGAGGAGTTTTTCTTTGATCTGAGAGATTTCTGTTTTGAAGGTCTCAATCAATGTATTACGTTTTTTCAGAAGCCTTTCTAGAAGACCTAGGTGACATTGGTCTAAAAAAGTCTTCCAGTCATTACTGAAAGACAGATCAGTGGGGTAAGGGTTATTGATAGAAAGCCTTAACCCCCTTGGGGCGATGTTTTCATTAATATAAAACTGTAGGAAAAGGCAGTCTATGCTCTGTAGAGCTTCTTTTTTAAGGGTGTCCTCCAGTGTTAGATAGAGATCAGTCATTACTTTGGTCAGTTCAGGGTTGGTATCGTTACTCACTGTAGGGAGATCCCTCATCGTAGAATCAGTTCCGATCAACTGCATGATCAGGTTCTCACGTAAGGCATTCCTTTTGTCTGTGAAATCCAGCATTGTGGATGTTGATTGTAGTGATGTTGATAGTAGTGATATTAGTAGATCAGAGAAGAAGGGTTCCACAACGGTCTTTCCACAAAGGTAAGGAGTTTCACAATGGTACTTCCACAAAGGTAAAAATAGATCTGTATACGCGGCTGCCAGTGCAGGAGAATCTTTGGAACCGAAAGTCCAGAGGGGGTCACCCAAAGAAACTTTGTCCTAGTCTCCTGGGAACGGAGTGTTGAATCCAAAGAGGAACAATTAAACTCCGACCTAAGGATAAAGGAAGAAAAGAAAAAAGACACGGCGCCACCTTGTGCAGATCAATTGGCAAAGGTGAGACAATACTCCAAGAAATATGCTCACCTGGAACCGAAGTTTTTAAAGCGTGTAAATAAATATTTATTACCCCACTGATCTGTCTTTCAGTAATGACTGGAAGACTTTTTTAGACCAATGTCACCTAGGTCTTCTAGAAAGGCTTCTGAAAAAACGTAATACATTGATTGAGACCTTCAAAACAGAAATCTCTCAGATCAAAGAAAAACTCCTCAAATTTACTGACCACTGTGATTTTCCGAAACTAGAGACCTGTACTAGCAACAGACTCAATTTGTATGAAAAAGATATCATTTTGAAAAAGGTTAAGAAACTTAAGAGGGACCGTGATGACTATACACATAATGATTCAGGGGATTGGAGGGCATCAATACCTCACACATCCAAAATAGACATTGTCACAAGCAAACTCAACACTCCACGTCAAAATTACTCAGTACCTCTAGCTGTCCCCCTAACGTCCAGGGCCCCCTCCAATTTTCGGGCTCCCATTGCCGAAGGTAACACCTTCACCAATTTTCGGGCTCCCATTGCCGAAGGTAACACCTTCAGTAGGTCCTTCAAAAACAGTCTAAGATTCCATCAGAGACAAAATAATGACAGCCCCTCAACGAGAACACCTATCAGTGTTCTAGCTGAGAAACAGCTCACACGCATCTCCTTAGCGTCAAAAAAACCGTTAGAGGCTAATTGCGTTTCTACACAAGCTACTTCCCTACCTAGCAAAATAACAATCACTGAAGTACCTTTGAATGCCTTCAGGGCATCGGATTTGGAGCTTCACCTCTCCAAGTTTTTTCCTACATCTGAGCCAATGGAAGTAATAACTATACCCAACTCCCCTTCTTCCCCACTCAATGACTCCATCGAAGACAGCTTGGTATCCCTACTCCAACTATCAGTGCACAGTACCCCCCAGTCCTCCCTCCTCGACACACAAGGGAGTCCCCATAGGAGCCTGTCCACATCATTACCGTCCAAAGACAACCATTCCAAAACTGATTTAGCAACATCATCATTAGACATCACCTATGCAGCAACCTCTTTTTTAGGCCTTCCCTCACAACTCACTCGACCTCCATTAACACCTACTGTCACCAGCAACGACATTCTCCTACCCTTTTTAATGAGCCCCAAAGCCCAAACCATTACCCACTTCTTTCCGAAAATACAGAAAATTTCCATAAAAAGAAAACTCAATATAGACATAGAGGACGGAGAGGAGGAAAAAACCGTAATAAGCCACTGTGCGAGATTGAACCCAAAGAAAAATCGAACAAAGCAGTAAAAATATTTAACCTGTCATCTTACTTATTAAACGCCCATGAGACAGATTTACTTAATAAAGGCCTGTCCTTTTGTCCTACTTCCTCACCTAATGACTTCGATCTATTCATGGATCTTAACCGCTTTATTAGAAAACTTACCCTAACTAGACACTATGCATTACAGAAACCCACTACATCACCAGTTAACATAGAGGAACCACAGTCACTGCATGAAAATACCAAAGCTATTCCAGTTCAAGTCCACGCCAAATCTGAATTCTATCCTATCCACCACCAGGGTCCTCTCATTGAAACTTTCTCAACATTAGTCAGCAGTGAATTCAGGTCGCTAGTGAACCCCTATCCCTATCGAGACAATTTAACCCCACACGAAAGGAAGGCTATTAAAACCCTACAAAATAACCTAAATATAGTCATTCGTCCTGCCGACAAAGGGGGAGGCATAGTAATCCAGAATAGAGATAATTATCTCGGAGAAACTACAAGGATTCTAAATGACAAAACTTTTTACTGTAAATTAACTTCGAATCCCCTTCCTACCTATACACTCAAGTATACATCCATGATAGAGAAAGCTTTCCAGGAGGGCTTACTCACGAAGAAAGAAAAACGGTTTTTACATGTACCATTCCCAAGTGTACCGTTTATCTATCATCTCCCTAAAATCCATAAAACACTCACGGACCCCCCCGGACGTCCAATCATATCAGGTATCGGTTCACTAACCAGCAATCTTTCTCACTTCGTAGATTTACACCTTCAACCCTTTGTGCTCACGTTACCATCTTATCTCAAAGACTCTACCCAACTAATCAAAGACCTATTTAATCTCAAAACTGATACGACCATATCCGATATACACTTCCTCACAGCAGATGTGACCGCTTTATATAGTAACATCCCACATAATAAAGGTATGCAGGTAACCAAACTCTTTCTATCATCTAACACCTCCATCCCAAATAACCAAGTCTTTTTTGACTGACTGCATAGATTTCATTCTTCATCACAACGCATTCACATTTGATCAAAATTTCTATAATCAAATTAGAGGTTGTGCAATGGGCACCAGATTCGCACCATCCTACGCAAATCTATACATGGGGGCATTTGAAAAAGAATACATTCTAGGGGAACATCTTTTCAAAAAGAATATCCTTTTATATAGGCGTTATATAGATGACCTGTTTTTTGTTTGGTCAGGTTCAGAAAATGAAGCCTCTAGTTTTATTAATTATTTAAACATCAACAGCTATGACATTTCTTTTACACACACTTTCTCCGAAATCTCAATTAACTATTTGGACCTTACCATCAGCTATGATACCATGACCAAGCAATTTGCCACAAAAACTCATTTTAAATCTGTAGATGTAAACAGCTACATTGATTTTAAAAGTGCCCATTACCGCCCTTGGTTGACTAATGTACCCTTCGGCCAGTTTAGAAGAATACGTAAAAATTGTAGCACTAACGGGAATTTCAAATCAGAATGCAACACTTTAGAGAGAAGATTTAGAGATAAAAATTTTCCCCTCAAACTAATTAAAGACGCAAGACGTAAAGCCTCATTACTATCTCAGGTTTCCTGCTTAAATCCTGTACAGAAAAAATCTGAATTAAATAAACACAACACCAATTTTATTACAACTTTTAATCTAGGTAACAAAACAGTTAGATCAGTCTTACAAAAGCATTGGCACATTATAAAAAGTGATCCTTACCTCAAAGATGTAATACCTGCTTATCCGACCATCACTTTCCGACGGTCACTGACTTTGAAAAACATGCTGGCCCCCAGCAGAATCCGCAAACCAAAAGCATCACTAACTAGCTTTTTATCTAGACCTAATGGATCATTCAAATGTGGCCACCCGCGATGTCTATGCTGCAATAGTATCAGTAATAAAAAATACACCTACACATCAACGGTTACGAAAGAGTCTTTTACAATTAAATCACCCCTAAGTTGCAGCAGCACCTATGTAATCTATTTGATGGAATGTACATGCCAACTCCAATACGTAGGGAGGACAACACAGTGCCTGAGAGCCAGAGTAAATAAACACAGATTTAATGTGAGAACAGGTTTCTTAAAACATAGTGTTTCACGCCATTTCACCCATGCACATAAATGCCAATTCGATCAAATTACAGTTACACCTATTGAAAACATACAACATGATGTTCCCAATAGATTCAATAGGCTTAAACAGAGGGAAAACTACTGGATCTTTAAACTACAGACACTACATCCAGAGGGCCTAAACGATATCTCTGAATCTACATTAGATTAACCCACATCTTCATTATCCGCTATACCGTAAATTAAACACTTGAATTTAAATACAAATATTTACTGATACACTATACGTTCTTTTTCTACTACTTCGCTATCCACTAAGTTCATCCATACAGTGGCTTCCTTCCTTTATTGAAATAGTAAACATGAAATAATGCTTAAATTAACATCCTTAAACATGAAGATTAATAATTATTTTCCTAGGTATCCACTCACCTGTGGCATGCCTTGCCCGTTTCGTTCCCGTCCTTTTTGGTTCCTCAAGTCCGACTGCCCGACATTAGCAACCTAGTAATATAAGCAAGAGTTTTAACAGACTATTAGTTTAAATTTCGAGAAACTTATAACCTACTATTCCTTCTATAGAAATACATATTTGAGCTAAAAATACACTCCGTATTTCTACCCAAAATAGAACTACTCAATATAGAACTGCTCATTTCTAAGAGCTCCGGAAGTTTTGATCTATCCTTGTAAATCATTTAGACTAATACCTTTTTTTCACCAATCCTACAATGTATATCTTATCCTTTTTAAACTCTTAATATCTCACCTATAGCAAGCACGAACCACTCCATCTGTTCCGTCGCTTCACTCTCTGCTTGGTTACCTTGGCAACGAGACCGCGTCCCGGCTTCTCGCTCTGTAAACCAGCAATACACTGATTTCTACTATAGCCTTACGTCAAAACAATCTTTACTATTTCATACACTTACCTCATCGGTCTCACCATACCCTGTTAACTGACTAGGGTATGTTTTTATATCTGTATATTAAAGACATTATATATATATTTTTTTGTGAATATTTTACTTAACAATGTATTTTTATGCATTTATTATCGCTGTTCCCAACCCTCTCCCCTTCGTCTGTTTAAACTGTTCTTTTATATGTAATCTTTTAGATTTTATACTAATTTTAAATTGTACTTGTTGCTTCGCGCTTTGATTGTGAAAAAAACCGGGTGTGACGTCACGATCGCACCTTGACCTTTTACAGATTTGGCGGTTTTTTTCACTCCTGGCATAATGAACCTAGACACTATATAAGCTTTGTTACTTGTAATATATACATGGCCTGATGAAGACGACTGTCCGTCGTTGAAACGCGTAGCCACTCATGCAATTAAATTGAACTTATCAATACCTCTGGATTTCGCTCCCATTATTCTCACCACACAGCAGCGCCCCTGGAATGATCCACATTTTTCTCCTGCAATTGTCTCATTCGAAGAGGACTCTCCCAATGGCAGGTGTCCTTTAAAATTCACCATGGCGCTCATGAATCGCCGTCCTCAGGGAGATTCGGTTGCAAACAGTAAGTTTGTTGAATACCAAGTGTTCGATTTATGACGGGTATAAATGCGCGCAGGACGACGCGGTTATTCTGATGGTCCCTTCGGGATGGTCTCTTCGGCTAATAACAGTCTATAGAAAACATTTTATTCTACCGCTGAGGGAACATTCTGTCTCCATCCACTGAAGCTGCGGATGAAATTGTCCCGGCGCCGAGAACAAAAGAACATTTCTGGTTTGGGATTAGTACATTTTGCCCCTGTTATATTATTATTCATGACGTATCACTTTTATTCAAGTATTCCCCCAACACCTTGACCAAGGGATCTCGAGTTACCCGACCTGAGACTGAACATAATCACCAGCGACATCCACTACTGGGCCAAACCTTCATTAAATATCCAAGTTTCCATTCTACAGTTCAACCGTGGAGTCCAACACCCAAGAAATATTGTGATGTTGATCAGGACTGGACGTAATATGCCGGATAGTTTCTGCTCGGACGTGGGAATTGTTCTTTACACTGACAAATATAAGATAGATAGATAGATAGATAGATAGATAGATAGATAGATAGATAGATAGATAGATAGATAGATAGATAGATAGATAGATAGATAGATATGGGATAGATAGATAGATAGATAGATAGATAGATAGATAGATAGATAGATAGATAGATAGATAGATAGATAGATAGATAGATAGATAGACTGGAAAGGTCGGATAAGATCAGCGCTGCTGGGGATATGAGGCGATTATACACGGTTGATATCATGGAGGAGAGTCCTTGAGGGATAATTTGGGATATGACGGATGTGAGGCCCATCATCTCCTGACCGCGGTCCAATTACGGAGAGGTCGTTATCTCTGGACAGACAAATCTTCTCATTATAATATAAAAATACATTTTTCGCGTTTTTCCCCTCCTCTTGGCCGACAGATCAGCATCTTGATAAATATTTATTTTTTCTCGGAACAGGAGCTCGATAATGAATATTTTGTGCTCCCCCAGTGACCCCACTTCCCTCGTCAGCCCCCAAATTACTAATGACTTGTCTGTGCGTCCGATGATGTCATCACCTCTACTCCTACATGTAAGAAAACATTTCCACTGCTCCCGTTCTGTGTTTTCCCAGCTGGACAACGGCTTTGGTGATGAGTCTCTCATAGATAGTGGTAAAAATAAAACCCTGAAGCTCCACCAGAGAAGATCCTGATGGCAAGTGAGGCCCTGCGTCCATCAATGTACCTGCTACTACCCCATGGAGTTTCCCATAAATCTATCCTACACATTATATTGAGTTACTTATTTTGTACTAATTTGAGTCTTATACTCCAATCACATACAAAGCAGCTTTAAAAAAAAATTCTGATTGGAAACAGGCCACGGTATATTTAAACTCCATTACCTGACGTTTCCTAATGGTTCAGCATTAACTTCTTAAAGGGTTTGTCTGGTTTTGAAAACCCATTTTAGGGCTATTTGTTGATAGAGACGAGACCTTCATTGGAGACCTCCATGTCGAGATAGACGAGAGCAGCTACAAAGGGAGTCTCTTCATCTAGGGGATCCAGGACAGATTTCAATGGGTATCATGTAATACTTCATTTCTCCTGCGGAGGCACTGCAGGGGGATTCAACACTTGGTGCCAGGTTGCTGCATAGAGTACTGATGACCTCTGGGGATTCCAGCAGCAAGACTCCCTGTGAGGAGCTTATTTTAGGGCAGAAAGTGATTTTCAGAAGCGGAAAGCCCCTTTAAGAGGTTGTAGGGGCGTAAAACATGTATATAAAAAAAATAATTATGATTTATATTATAATAAGGGCATCTGAAGTGACAAAATGTGTATCTGCTGTGTTGTGCCCAGTGTTTACAAGCCGAGCAGCTGAATTTGGGCGGGACTAGTGTAGTGTGATTGACAGGGAGTTGAATGGCCAATAGGATGAAGTGTCTCCCTCAGCCAATGAGCGAGCATGGACGGCACCCATGGGTGCTTACAGAAGGATGAAGAAGCTGTGCAGATCTGGAACACAGTGCACATTAGGAAGTTAAATTATCATCTCGCTCCCAGAATCCACAGCTCTCTGGTAACAGGAAAGCAGCAGCATTTTAAATGCAGCTCTAGATGTGATTGGAGTAAAAGACATAACGTGATATATAGATTTATGCTGCAGAATGTTTCCCTTTAAATTATTTTTCAATAGTGAGATATGTTTTTTTTCCAGATGACCCTGACAGAATTAGACCCTTCACCCCCCAAAAAAAGGTCACACAGGGTCTTTTAAAGTCATGTCCCTTTAAAATGAGATATAATACAAGACCAAACTTGTTTTTAAAAATGTTCAGACTTTATTTAATAAATTATACATATTAAAGAACAAGACAAAAATGACATAATAGTCAAAATACACCTACAAAAATGTCATTATATCATGACTAAAGTGAGAGTGCATATAATAAGGCCAGTAGGAGGCCGCGTAAAGCAAACAGGATTTATATAAAGTGCCATAGAGAGTCAAAATAGGTCCGACTATATACATATATACATGTAAAGCAAATGAAAATACACGTAAAGTGCTGCGTTCATCCACCACACCCGCCACGCGTTTAGCCGGCTTCTTCTGGGGTCGCACTGGGCCAGACGAAACTGTTGGTCAAGCACTGGCGGGGTAATTTCCAGTCTTGGTGAGTCCCATAATTTTAAAAAGAGATCTCATTAGCGCAGGTTTTCTTAGGTTCGTGTTTCTGTACAGTGTAGGATCTGACCTGAGCTACTACCCACCATTACTCCCACTAAATTGCTCCCTTAGGTGCCAATAACGGGGACAAAAAAAAAAGCCCCACCTACCTGACTCTTTAGAAACACGACTCGTCCTGCAGGAAGAGGTCTTCTTCAGGATGGTCGTCCATTAAGTCATGTGACCTCCTGAATGGCTGAGAGGGCTCACTGAGGGGAGGGGCCTATGTGACTGACAACCCTGTGGGGTATTTTGTGAGGCTGTTTAGTGGGTGTAATAATAGTTTTATGTTTTTAGGGCGTCTTACATTTAAAGGGACCAGACAGGTTCCCGTTAAGGTTCCAGAACTTTTTTTTCCAGGTTGTATTTGATGTTTTAATGACTCCTTAAAGGGATTGTTTAGGAAACCCATTTTCATACACCCTATTAAGGATTTCTGAGGTAATAGATCGAGGTCCTCGGTTCAGGATCCTCATCTCTTGGTCAGAGTGGACGACCTTGCTCTGGAGGAACTGCCCTGTCCTGTATTACACAGACAACACATTGATATGAATGGACACTGTGTAATACTACATTTCTCCTGTGGTGGCGCTGCAGGGAAATTCACCACTTACTGCCAGGTTTCCCCAACGCACCGCAGGTCAATTTCTGAGCGATTTTGACGCTTATCATTTACGCAGCGTGTGGAGGAGATTTGTTCAAATTTCATCTACTCTGCTGCTACTGTATTATACTACGTTGCGGTAAAAACGCAGTATTTATGCAACGTGTGAACTTGGCCTAACTGGTGAAATGTTCAGATCCAATAACCAGGGGTGTAACTTTAGGGGGTGCAGAGGTTGGCGGTCTCACCTGGAGCCTGAGGGGTTCCATAAGGTTTCTACGCCATATTACGAGACCCGTACTATATTGTGTTTATTTTCCCTCTCCCCGACACAGATAAAGGTAGATAACCAGTACGACTTCCAGGATATGTCCAGCATCGTGGCCATGGCAAAAACCTACGTGACCACTGAGCCGTTCATAGACTCCAAATATGACATTCGCATCCAGAAGATCGGGAATAACTACAAGGCGTACATGTAAGTGTGACCTCCCCGTAATTGTCTCCCCTGCATTGTGTAATTGTCTCCCCTGCATTGTGTAATTGTCTCCCCTGCATTGTGTAATTGTCTCCCCTGCATTGTGTAATTGTCTCCCCTGCATTGTGTAATTGTCTCCACTGCATTGTGTAATTGTCTCCCCTGCATTGTGTAATTGTCTCCCCTGCATTGTGTAATTGTCTCCCCTGCATTGTGTAATTGTCTCCCCTGCATTTCTCTGCTTTCTGAATGGCAAATCTTCCTAGTTATGCAACGAGGCTTCCAGAATATTTCATACTCGAGCAGATTTACTCCTATAGGAGCTATAATAGCAGCCATACCGGTCATCACCCAGCTTTCCAAGAATCAGAAAATGGACAAATATATTTCTTATTATTTCAGATTGTCACTTTACCTTCCATTAACTGATAATATGGATTCTATTGGTTTTACTGGTGGAGTCTTCACACCATATGGAGAATATTTCATGGAGGCAGTAAAGGGTTACTACTGCTGCGTGAGATGAAGTCACTGGTTGCTGCCGTTATTTCGGACACTGTAGACCGAGGTCCTTGCCCTGTCTGCACAGATGGGATTACTGGAAGCTGCTGAGACCAAACATGTTGTGTCTGCATAGAAAGAGATGGTAGATCCCGGGACTCCCCGCTGACTCATAGCGGTGAAGCTTTTTTTAGGCCAATATATATGGAGTATGCATAGGAGAGGATCATCTCAATCAAGGCCCCTCTCTGTACTGTGTACATACATTACATTACTTATCCTGTACTGATCCTGAGTCACATCCTGTATTATACTCCAGAGCTGCACTCACTATTCTGCTGGTGAAGTCACTGTGTACATACATTACATTACTTATCCTGTACTGATCCTGAGTTATATCCTGTATTATACTCCAGAGCTGCACTCACTATTCTGCTGGTGGAATCACTGTGTACATACATTACATTACTTATCCTGTACTGATCCTGAGTCACATCCTGTATTATACTCCAGAGCTGCACTCACTATTCTGCTGGTGAAGTCACTGTGTACATACATTACATTACTTATCCTGTACTGATCCTGAGTTACATCCTGTATTATACTCCAGAGCTGCACTCACTATTCTGCTGGTGAAGTCACTGTCTACATACATTACATTACTTATCCTGTACTGATCCTGAGTTACATCCCGTATTATACTGCAGAGCTGCGCTCACTATTCT
Organism: Rhinoderma darwinii; assembly: GCF_050947455.1. NCBI lineage: Eukaryota > Metazoa > Chordata > Amphibia > Anura > Rhinodermatidae > Rhinoderma > Rhinoderma darwinii. Next base: position 7,982,696 of record NC_134689.1, on the reverse strand, counting down.
GCTGGTGGAGTCACTGTGTACATACATTACATTACTTATCCTGTACTGATCCTGAGTCACATCCTGTATTATACTCCAGAGCTGCACTTACTATTCTGCTGGTAGAGTCACTGTGTACATACATTACATTACTTATCCTGTACTGATCCTGAGTTACATCCCGTATTATACTCCAGAGCTGCATTCACTATTCTGCTGGTGGAGTCACTGTGTACATACATTACTTATCCTGTACTGATCCTGAGTTACATCCTGTATTATACTCCAGCGCTGCACTCACTATTCTGCTGGTGGAGTCACTGTGTACATACATTACATTATTTATCCTGTACTGATCCTGAGTTACATCCCGTATTATACTCCAGAGCTGCACTCACTATTCTGCTGGTGGAGTCACTGTGTACATACATTACATTACTTATCCTGTACTGATCCTGAGTTACATCCTGTATTATACTCCAGAGCTGCACTCACTATTCTGCTGGTGGAGTCACTGTGTACATACATTACATTACTTATCCTGTACAGGTCCTGAGTTACATCCTGTATTATACTCCAGAGCTGCACTCACTATTCTGCTGGTGGAGTCACTGTGTACATACATTACTTCTCCTGTACTGATCCTGAGTTACCTCCTGTATTATACTGCAGAGCTGTACTCACTATTCTGCTGGTGGGGTCACTGTGTACATACATTACATTACTTATCCTGTACTGATCCTGAGTTACATCCTGTATTATACTCCAGAGCTGCATTCACTATTCTGCTGGTGCAGTCACTGTGTACATACATTACATTACTTATCCTGTACTGATCCTGAGTTATATCCTGTATTATACTCCAGAGCTGTACTCACTATTCTGCTGGTGGAGTCACTGTGTACATACATTACATTACTTATCCTGTACTGATCCTGAGTTATATCCTGTATTATACTCCAGAGCTGTACTCACTATTCTGCTGGTGGAGTCACTGTGTACATACATTACTTATCCTGTACTGATCCTGAGTTACATCCTGTATTATACTCCAGAGCTGTACTCACTATTCTGCTGGTGGAGTCACTGTGTACATACATTACATTACTTATCCTGTACTGATCCTGAGTTACATCATGTATTATACTCCAGAGCTGCACTCACTATTCTGCTGGTCGTTATTGGAGGCATTCAACAAGCTTCTTGTCAGACACTCCCTCTTAAAATTTCTACATCTAATGACTGGACATTGTCTGGTGTAAATACACTCGCTAGAAGGCAAGCCACTAGAACAAGCAGAGGATACTACAGAATTGTAAATGCAGCTCTGGAGTATATTTTCCATCCATTAAATACTTTTTACTGTTATTGTCTATTTTCTATTTGCCAAGTTCCTTTAATCCGACATCCAGTTTTCCTGAACGTCTGATATTCCAGCCCATAACTACAAATAATCCGGAATCTCACAGAACCAGAAGGCAAAGCAGATCGCAACTGGGGCGTACATAGGAGAGATGGGGCCCATGGCACAGATCAGAGTGGGTCCCCCATAATATTTCTGGGTTGACAAAGAAGCCAATTCCCCTCCCCATTAATTCCTCTGTAGCGCCTGCACAGATTCTCCTCGCCCAATAGTAAAGGATGGGATCAACCAAGGCTGGGCCCCCTCTCTTTCCAGGCGCCCCATCTGCTTCTATAGTATTGGCTAGAGAGAGCCAATTAAAGTGACAGGAGCACATTTTTGGGGGTAATATTTTATTTTGGAATTTTCTCTACCTGTACAACTGATTCAGAATGTCTGATAATCCGGCACTTTATAGGTCTCATTGTTGCCGGATTAGTGGAAGGTTTGTGTATGTTGGCGGCGTGCTGTCATGGTGGTCAGTGAGTGTTGATCTTGCTATCACGGTCATTATCGGCCTGCGCTCCTCGGCGTGACTCGTATGATTAATGGCTGAAGCCGGATGACCCCACATTATGTTGGTGCACGGGGCACACAATGAAGCCATCACAGGCGGGCACAACGTCCTCCTGGGAGATCCGCAGATCAGGAAGCGTCGCGCACACACCCCGGGGGGACTCGGCGCGTTCTCTTGGCTCCACTAGAATATGGAACAATACAGCGCTGTCTGCGAGGCCCGAGACGTGGTCTGAGGCCCGAGCCAATTGCCTGCGGCGAAATATAGGAGACGCTTATGCGAGCGAGAATAAAGCAGCAATGATGGGAATGTCAGCTGCGAGCCCCCCGCTTCCTCCCGAGCCCGACAGGCCTTTCATAGGAACCGTGAATGAAATAGCAATTAGCTCTGCCCTAGCGAGGGTTAAATCTTCAGCTCACTGCAGGTGCAATACCCTCCCCCTCCTCTGTCAAAATAACTTTCAGAAATGTTTAGTCCTATCTGGTTCTAGGAAAGCTGGGTGGCAAGCCAGCAGGTACCATCACAGCTCCCTCAGGGGTTGGCACTGTTTTTTTTAGACTCCTGAGAGACGAATCTGCCAAGCGGTTGATGAATAGTTTGGCATATTTGCCATTCAGGGGTCTGGAAAAGCTGGATGACTGCCCTTAAAGGAGCTCTCTAATAACTCTCATATAGGTGAAAGTCATGTAGTTTACTGCTTTCTTGCTGTCAGTGAACGGGAGCATTCTTGTTTACATCCAGCTGAAAACCTGACCTAATACTTCTCACAGCTGAGGGTTTGTTGCAATTGCACCCAGTCTAGACAATCCTCTGTGAGCTAAGCTGCAGCTAATAAAAATCACCCGATCTGTACCTGGAATTTTATGACTTTTTTTTTTTGTATTTTAGGCGTACATCAATTTCCGGAAACTGGAAGGCGAACACGGGCTCCGCCATGTTGGAGCAGATCGCCATGACTGACAGGTGAGGGCCGCAGGACTATGCACATGTTTCTGTTCACACATAGAAACGTCGCTGTCCACAGAACCTAGTCCGATTAAAAATTGTGTCATCCCTTTAAAGTATACCCCCAACTTTAAACACTTTTATATCCTCTGCTTCCCTTCGTAGAGTTAATTTTTTCTGCTTGAAGCCACCACTAGGGGCAGCTCACTGAAGACAGTGGCCCCTGCTGGTCATGTGACATAGAAGATAATTAAAAGTGGAATTCCCCTTTAAATAATTCAGCATTTCCCACGAAGCCTGGGATATATATATATATATATATATATATATATATATATGTATATATATTTTTCCTGCAGATTATATGCTGCCTATGGATGAATCTGCGGTAAATCCTCTAATTTTATTTCCTCCGCCTCCCTTATTTCAGATACCGGTTATGGGCGGACTCCTGCGCTGAGATGTTCGGCGGTTTGGATATTTGCGCGGTGAAAGCCGTACACAGCAAAGACGACAAAGATTATATCATCGAGGTGAGTAACGGAAGTCGTGTCCCAGAAACCTCCAGGATTTTACAATCACAACATCACAAGAAACATATCCTCTATATGCAGCAGAGCCGACACAGCGCAACAGGTGGATGGAGACCACGAGATTACAGCAACGTAAAATAATAGACGAGCGCCAGTCTGTCAGGTCCTTTATAGATGGGGAAACCGGACTCCTGGAGGATTCTGGGAGATAAGATCAGCCATGGTCCTGAACTAGTTAAACTATGTACAGAAAAAAAAGAGAGAAAACCTTCAGCGGATACGTTACCAATATAAAGGGTAACTCCACCCATCATGTACTCATAAAAGAGTCTCTGATGTTCCCCTTGTATTGTCCCCCGTTTCCATTCCCTGTAGTGTATGAAACGGGGAGTGACTACTTCCTCTGAACACCATTTTAAGCCACAATAATTAGGCCCCGCCCCCTGACTCTTTGGCTATAGGACTCCTCCTGTTTTAGGGTCAGGGCTGCATTCTTACCAACATTCAAATCCTAAATTGTGGGACATTTTAATCCCTCATCGGATTAGGCACAGGAACGCCCCTAAAGTACTAGAAACGCCCCTTTAAGGCACATTAACATAAGCTCCGCCCATTTTCCATTCACACGTGCAGTCATATGACACAGACATTAGATGATCATTGGCTGAGGGGGACTGATAGAGATAGGCCGTTGTTATCACCCCCTAGTCAAATCCTGCGGGCTCCACCTCCCATCTGCCTTACGGACACTTAGAAGTTCCTGGTCTTTATGTTTAGGACTCTTTTTCATGACTAAATTTGCGTTTCATGTTACCGCCATATTTTGTCTTTGGTGAAAACCATACTTCCCAAAGTTCGATTCACAAATTGCTGGACATTTTAAGACCCGTCTCTATTCCACACAGAAACGCCCCATAACAGCCGAAAACAACTCTTTTATGTAAATCTGCATAAAGTGGTCACACACAGTCCTGGACAGTCCTGTTAAAAATGGGACAGTTAGGAGGTATGCAAAAACAAGAAACATATCAGCAGAGGGAATTAGGCAGGGCCGTAATTTGTTTTAGAGAAAACAAGGCCCAGGGCAACAAAATAGGTCCTCACGATTTCCATTTTTAGAGGTTTTTTTTTCCATAATTGCAGCACAAGTCATACCGCCATATAGTATCCAAATAATACTGCCATATACATCCCACATAATACTGCCATATAGTGCCAACATAATACTGCCATATACAGCCCACATAATACCACCATATAGTGCCAAGATAATACTGCCATATACAGCCCACATAATACTGCCATATAGTGCCAAGATAATACCGCCATATAGTATCCAAATAATACTGCCATATACATCCCACATAATACTGCCATATAGTGCCAACATAATACTGCCATATACAGCCCACATAATACCACCATATAGTGCCAAGATAATACTGCCATATACAGCCCACATAATACTGCCATATAGTGCCAAGATAATACCGCCATATAGTATCCAAATAATAATGCCATATACATCCCACATAATACTGCCATATAGTGCCAACATAATACTGCCATATACAGCCCACATACCACCATACAGTGCCAAGATAATACTGCCATATACAGCCCACATAGTACCACCATATAGTGCCAAGATAATACCACCATATACAGCCCACATAATACCACCATATAGTACCAAGATAATACCGACATATACATCCCACATAATACCACCATATAGTGCCAACATAATACTACCATATACAGCCCACATAATACTGCCATATAGTGGCAAGATAATACTGCCATATACAGCCCACATAATACCACCATATAGTGCCAAGATAATACTACCATATACAGCCCACACAATACCACCATATAGTGCCAAGATAATACTGCCATATACAGCCCACATAATACCACCATATAGTGCCAAGATAATACTGCCATATACAGCCCACATAATACCACCATATAGTGCCAAGATAATACTGCCATATACCGCCCACATAATACCACCATATAGTGCCAAGATAATACTGCCATATACAGCTTACATAATACCACCATATAGTGCCAAGATAATACTGCCATATACAGCCCACATAATACTGCCATATAGTGCCAAGATAATACTGCCATATACAGCCCACATACCACCATATAGTGCCAAGATAATACTGCCATATACAGCCCACATAATACCTCCATATAGTGCCAAGATAATACTGCCATATACAGCCCACATAATGCCGACATATAGTGCCAAGATAATACTGCCATATACAGCCCACATAGTACCACCATATAGTGCCAAGATAATACTGCCATATACAGCCCACATAATACTGCCATATAGTGCCAAGATAAAACTGCTATATAAAGCCCATATAAGACCCCATATAGTGCCAAGATAATACTGCCATATACAGCCCACATAATACCACAATATAGTGCCAAGATAATACTGCCATATACAGCCCACATAATATCACCAAATAGTGCCAAGATAATACTGCCATATACAGCCCATATAATACCCCATATAGTGCCAAGATAATACTGCCATATACAGCCCACATAGTACCACCATATAGTGCCAAGATAATACTGCCATATACAGCGCACATAATACTGCCATATAGTGCCAAGATAATACTGCTAAATAAAGCCTATATAATACCCCATATAGTGCCAAGATAATACTGCCATATACAGCCCACATAATACCACAATATAGTGTCAACATAATACCGGCATATACAGCCCACATAATACCACCATATAGTGCCAAGAAAATACTGCCATATACATCCCACATAATACCACCATATAATGCCAAGATAATACTGCCATATAGTGCCAAGATAATACTGCCATATAGTGCCAAGATAATACTGCCATATAGTGCCAAGATAATACTGCCATATACAGCCCACATAATACCACCATATAGTACCAAGATAATACTGCCATACACAGCCCACATAATACCACCATATAGTGCCAAGATAATACCGCCATATACAGCCCACATAATACCACCATATAGTGCCAAGATAATACCGCCATATACAGCCCACATAATACCACCTTATAGTGCCAAGATAATACTGCCATATAGTGCCAAGATAATACTGCCATATACAGTCCACATAATACCACCATATAGTGTAAAGATAATACTGCCGTATGCAGCCCATATAATACCGCCATATAATGCAAAGATAATACTGCCGTATGCAGCCCATATAATAACGCCATATAATGCAAAGATAATACTGCCATATACAGCCCACATGATATCAACATATAGTGCCCAGATAATAGTGCCATATACAGCCCACATACCACCATATAGTGCCAAGATAATACTGCCATATACAGCCCACATAATACCACCATATAGTGCCAAGATAATACTGCTATATACAACCCACATAATACCACCATATAGTGCCAAGATAATACTACCATATACAGCCCATATAATACCACCATATAGTGCCAAGATAATACTGCCATATACAGCCCACATAGTACCACCGTATAGTGCCAAGATAATACTGCCATATACAGCACACATAATACCACCATATAGTGCCAAGATAATACTGCCATATACAGCCCACATAGTACCACCGTATAGTGCCAAGATAATACTGCCATATACAGCCCACATAATACCACCATATAGTGCCAAGATAATACTGCCATATACAGCCCACATAATACTGCCATATAGTGCCAAGATAATACTGCCATATACAATCCACATAATACCACCATATAGTACCAAGATAATACTGCCATATACAGCCCACATAATACCACCATATAGTGCCAAGATAATACTGCCATATACAGCCCACATAGTACCACCGTTTAGTGCCAAGATAATACTGCCATATACAGCCCACATAATACCACCATATAGTGCCAAGATAATACTGACATATACATCCCACATAATACTGCCATATAGTGCCAAGATAATACTGCCATATACAGCCCACATAATACCACCATATAGTGTAAAGATAATACTGCCGTATACAACCCACATAATACCACCATATAGAGCCAAGATAATACTGCCATATACAGCCCACATAATACTGCCATATAGTGCCAAGATAATACTACCATATACAGCCCACATAATACCACCATATAGTGCCAAGATAATACTGCCATATACAGCCCACATAATACCACCATATAGTGCCAAGATAATACTGCCATATACAGCACATATAATACTGCCATATAGTGCCCAGATAATAGTGCCATATACAGCCCACATACCACCATATAGTGCCAAGATAATACTGCCATATACAGCCCACATAATACTGCCATATAGTGCCAAGATAATACTACCATATACAGCCCACATAATACCACCATATAGTGCCAAGATAATACTGCCATATACAGCCCACATAATACCACCATATAGTGCCAAGATAATACTGCCATATACAGCACATATAATACTGCCATATAGTGCCCAGATAATAGTGCCATATACAGCCCACATACCACCATATAGTGCCAAGATAATACTGCCATATACAGCCCACATAGTACCACCATATAGTGCCAAGATAATACTGCCATATACAGCCCACATAATACCACCATATAGTGCCAAGATAATAGTGCCATATACAGACCACATAATACCACCATATAGTGCCAAGATAATACTGCCATATACAGCCCACATACCATCATATAGTGCCAAGATAATACTGCCATATACAGCCCACATAATACCACCATATAGTGCCAAGATAATACTACCATACACAGCCCACATAATACCACCATATAGAGCCAAGATAATACTGCCATATACAGCCCACATAATACCTCCATATAGTGCCAAGATAATACTGCCATATACAGCCCACATAATACCACCATATGGTGTCAAGATAATACCGCCATATACAGCCCACATAATACCACCATATAGTGCCAAGATAATACTGCCATACACAGCCCACATAATACCACCATATAGTGCCAAGATAATACTGCCATATACAGCCCACATAATACCACCATATAGTGGCCAAATAATATGCAGAATTTAGATAATACCCCTTTTAATAGCCCATATTATATTGCCATAGAGTTCCCGCATAATACTAAAATTTAATTTCCAAATAACACCATCATACACCACTAGATAATAGTGGGTGATTTGAGTTTGCTCCTGGGGTTTCCCCAAATTCACAGAAATGGCGCATGTAGCGGTTGATTAATTTGGAGCATCAGACGACTCTTTGTAGCCGCTCCCAGACAAACACCAGATATATCTCCAATTCCTCCAAATGGGACGGTATTCCTTTAATTCGTGTCACTTGAGGACAACGGGGACGGTCACTATTTCTGGTCGTTGTGTGACGCTCCTCATGAGGAATGCTGATGACTGCACCAGATGCTCCCACAGATTTTGGGTCACGGTGTCATTGTCATGTACAGTTAATGAGCCATCCGCTTAGATTGTCACCCCTTCATTTCTGTGTTGATTATTATTTTTTTATGTTTCACGGGTAATAATTAAAGGGATTGTCTAAGATTCGAATAAAAGGGTCTGTTTTTTTCCCCAGAAACAGCGCCACCTTCGTCTATATGGCCGTGTCTGGTATTGCAGCTCAACCCTATTCAAGTGAATAGGGCATCACTACAATACCAGGGTATTTTTAATAGTCCTGGACAACCCCTTTAAGAACTAAAACTATTCACGATCCTATAATGTTAAAGGGAACCTATCAGTGGACGGAATACCTAGGTTGGTGAAGCCCCACCATTTTTCTTAGCTCTATAATCGGCAAATGCAACTTGTATTATAATACCGTATATATATTATCACAACTTTTTTTTTTTTTGCTGCTTTTTTCAGTTCTGAATTCCTCTGTGCCACATTGTGTGCCTGGAAACCATCAACAAGCAGGGTAGCAGCTGCTGACCAATCTTATTACTGCCTTTTTCTGAATATCCAGGGCACCTTGGCGTATTAACATCTGATGCCGATGAATACAGCAACATCTAAATTGTCTGATTAACATGTGGATATCTAATACCGTCATTGGGTACTCATGGGTTAATTAGTTGGACTGCAGGAGGGATATTTAAGTGTTAATGAGCCAATCTGACTCACCGCCTATTAACATTGTGCACTCAAAGTACTAGAAACACCATTTAAGAAAAAAAGATCTGTCAACAGCAACTTGCTGACTGTTTCCACTCACATGTTTTTGGGTGGGAAAGGTGAGCCATCACTTTATAATGGTCTATAAAGATGTTCTGTAGTAATCGGCACCTTTTTCTGCTCACCAGGTCATGGACAGCTCCATGCCTCTGATCGGAGAACACGTGGAGGAAGACCGCCAGCTTGTGGCTGATCTTGTGGTGACTAAAATGACGCAACACGTCCAAACGCAACCTCCAACAGCACCGATTCCGAGAAACCAGGTATATTCTGGGAATAGTTCAGACTGTGCGGTGTCTTGGAGATCCAAATCACCATCCACATCAATGTCCACACAACCTCCACTCACTGCCGGCAAGGATGTAGATATTGATGTATTTGGTGATTTTTAGGTCTGCCGCTCCGTGGGTGGGTGAGGAGCACCCAGTGAAGTGCCCAGCAGGAGCGGTAGAGGTAGAAGTCCACGCTGTTATGGTGAAAAGCCACATTGGCCACGAAAAACCCACGACCTATTGTCTTCCAGCCGCAACAGATGCAGCCGCAGGCGGTCAAACCACAGACGCAGCCCCAGCCGGGTCCACCAGGAGGAGGGGGCGCTCCAACTTCAGCTCAACCAAGACCTTCCCCACAAGGTAAACTTGAAGAGGTGCGGGAGGGAGTACGGCTGGAGCCCCCCTTTACCCCTCAGCAAGCAAAGCAACATAAGGAATATTTTTCTGGTACACTGCTGACATCTGCTGGCCAAAATTAGCAATGCACTATGACAAACTTGTATTAGAGTGCGGCTTCACGGTGAGTTCTGTTGTGCGATACCCAGCCGGGCCCCGTAAAAGAGCACGGTTAGTCAATGCCGCCACGTGAGTGACACCACCAACATTATTTTAGTTAATTCCTGGTAATTTTGCTGCATACCTGGCGCTTCAGAACACCGCGCCATATTCAGGACACGTGTGCACTATGGTCACATCCTTGTGCAATCTTAAAGTAGTTGTCCAGGGTTAGAAAAACATGGCAGCTTTCTTCCAAAAACAGCGGCACGCGAATCTACAGATTGTGTCTGAAACGACAACGCTACCGGTAAAGCGAGTGGAGCGGAGCTGCAATACCACGCACAACCTGTAGACAGATGTGGCACTGTTTTTGGAAGAAATCAGCCATGTTTTCTAATCCTGGACAACTCCTTTCAAGCAAGGTTGCACAGTGTTCACATCCTATTGGACAGTTTTTTTTCCACATTTCTGCTTGCTGTCAATGAACGGGAAAATACTTCTTTGCCTCCAAAAGCTGAAAAACTGTACAAATCTTACCGAGTATTTGCTACAGTTGTATCCAGTCTAAACAGTCTGAACTCCAGACTGATACAATGTGCCTGCAACTGATACTTTGTAACAAACTATCAGGACAGGAGAGCGATTTGTGCTGCTGATGTGTTTATCTCACAGACGATTGTCTAGACTGGATACAACTGTAACAAACCCTCAGCTGTAAGAATTATTAGAACGTTACAGGTTTTCAGCCTCTAGATGTAATCAAGAATGGTCTATTCACTGACAGCAAGCCAAAATCCTAATAATGGTGAGGAAATGAACAAAAATAACCAAACACCTCCTTTAGTGTGAAACACAAGCGTGACACTTTCTACAGTTAACCTGAATTATGTTTTTCTGCAAAGGTGGAGCTCGTCCAGCGCAAGGTGCCCCCCCGCCCAGGGCAGCAGCCCCTCAACAGCCGAGGCTTTCACCACAGGGACAGCAGCCCTCCCAAACTTCCCAGCCCAGCTCTCCACAGCCTCAAAGGTCTCCAAATTCTCCCCAGCTCCCACGACCTGCAAGTGGAACCCCTCCAGGCCAGACACCCACTAAATCCGCTTCTGCATCCCCCCAACTGCCTAGGCCACCAGCACAAGGGCAGGCACAGAACCAACAGCCATCGCCTGGAGCAGCGGCAAAGACTCAACCATCACCCCACCCGCACCTCAAGTATATCAGCAGAGCGTCTGCAATACTAGCAGTTATATTCTTGTATATAGGAGCAGTATTATAGTAGTTATATTCTTGTATATAGGGGGCAGTATTATAGTAGTTATATTCCTGTATATAGGGAGCAGTATTATAGTAGTTATATTCTTGTATATAGAGGGTAGTATTATAGTAGTTATATTCTTGTATATAGGGGCAGTATTATAGTAGTTATATTCTTGTATATAGGGGCAGTATTATAGTAGTAATATTCTTGTATATAGGAGCAGTATTATAGTAGTTATATCCTTATACATAGGGGCAGTATTATAGTAGTAATATTCTTGTATATAGGGGCAGTATTATAGTAGTTATATTCTTGTATATAGGGGCAGTATTATAGTAGTTATATTCTTGTATATACGGGCAGTATTATAGTAGTTATATTCTTGTATATAGGAGCAGTATTATAGTAGTTATATTCTTGTATATAGAGGGTAGTATTATAGTAGTTATATTCTTGTATATAGGGGCAGTATTATAGTAGTTATATTCTTGTATATAGAGGGTAGTATTATAGTAGTTATATTCTTGTATATAGGGGCAGTATTATAGTAGTTGTATTCTTGTATATAGGGGCAGTATTATAGTAGTTATATTCTTGTATATAGGGGCAGTATTATAGTAGTTATATTCTTGTATATGGGGGGCAGTATTGTAGTAGTTATATTCTTGTATATAGGGGCAGTATTATAGTAGTTATATTCTTGTATATAGGGGGCAGTATTATAGTAGTTATATTCTTGTATATAGGGAGCAGTATTATAGTAGTTATATTCTTGTATATAGGGAGCAGTATTATAGTAGTTATACTCTTGTATATAGGGGGCAGTTTTATAGTAGTTATATTCTTGTATATAGAGGCAGTATAATAGTAGTTATATTCTTGTATATAGAGAGCAGTATTATAGTAGTTATATTCTTGTATATAGGAGCAGTATTATAGTAGTTATATTCTTGTATATAGGGGGCAGTATTATAGTAGTTATATTCTTGTATATAGGGAGCAGTATTATAGTAGTTATATTCTTGTATATAGGAGCAGTATTATAGTAGTTATATTCTTGTATATAGGGGGCAGTATTATAGAAGCTATATTCTTGTATATAGGAGGGAGTATTATAGTAGTTATATTCTTGCATATAGGGGCAGTATTATAGTAGTTATATTCTTGTATATATGGGGGCAGTATTATAGTAGTTATATTCTTGTATATAGGGGGCAGTATTATAGTAGTTATATTCTTGTATATAGGAGGCAGTATTATAGTAGTTATATTCTTGTATATAGGAGCAGTATTATAGTAGTTATATTCTTGTATATAGGGGCAGTAGTATAGTAGTTATATTCTTGTATATAGGGGTCAGTATTATAGTAGTTATATTCTTGTATATAGGGGGCAGTATTATAGTAGTTATATTCTTGTATATAGGGTACAGTATTATAGTAGTTATATTCTTGTATATAGGGGCAGTATTATGGTAGTTATATTCTTGTATATAGGAGCAGTATTATAGTAGTTATATTCTTGTATATAGGGACAGTATTATAGTAGTTATATTCTTGTATATAGGGGCAGTATTATAGTAGTTATATTCTTGTATATAGGGGGCAGTATTATAGTAGTTATATTCTTGTATATAGGGGGCAATATTATTGTAGTTATATTCTTGTATATAGGGGCAGTATTATAGTAGTTATATTCTTGTATATAGGAGCAGTATTATAGTAGTTATATTCTTGTATATAGGGGCAGTATTATAGTAGTTATATTCTTGTATATAGGGGCAGTATTATAGTAGTTATATTCTTGTATATAGGAGGCAGTATTATAGTAGTTATATTCTTGTATATAGGAGGCACTATTATAGTAGTTATATTCTTGTATATAGGGGTCAGTATTATAGTAGTTCTATTCCTGTATATAGGAGACAGTATTATAGTAGTTATATTCCTGTATATAGGGGCAGTATTATAGTAGTTATATTCTTGTATATATGGGCAGTATTATAGTAGTTATATTCTTGTATATAGGAGCAGTATTATAGTAGTTATAGTCTTGTATATAGGGGCAGTATTATAGTAGTTATAGTCTTGTATATAGGGGGCAGTATTATAGTAGTTATAGTCTTGTATATAGGAGGCAGTATTATATTAGTTATATTCTTGTATATAGGGGCAGTATTATAGTAGTTATATTCTTGTATATAGGGGCAGTATTATAGTAGTTATATTCTTGTATATAGGAGCAGTATTATAGTAGTTATATTCTTGTACATAGGGGGCAGTATTATAGTAGTTATATTCTTGTATATAGGGGGCAGTATTATAGTAGTTATATTCTTGCATATAGGGGTAGTATTATAGTAGTTATATTCTTGTATATAGGGGCAGTATTATAGTAGTTATATTCTTGTATATAGGGGCAGTATTATAGTAGTTATATTCTTGTATATAGGAGCAGTATTATAGTAGTTATATTCTTGTATATAGGGGGCAGTATTATAGTAGTTATATTCTTGTATGTAAGGAGCAGTATTATAGTAGTTATATTCTTGTATATAAGGGAGCAGTATTATAGTAGTTATATTCTTGTATATAGGGGGCAGTATTATAGTAGTTATATTCTTGTATATAGGAGGCAGTATTATAGTAGTTATATTCTTGTATATAGGGGCAGTATTATAGTAGTTATATTCTTGTATATAGGGGGCAGTATTATAGTAGTTATATTCTTGTATATAGGGGGCAGTATTATAGTAGTTATATTCTTGTATATAGGGGCAATATTATTGTAGTTATATTCTTGTATATAGAGGCAGTATTATAGTAGTTATATTCTTGTATATAGGAGGCAGTATTATAGTAGTTATATTCTTGTATATAGGGGTCAGTATTATAGTAGTTATATTCTTGTATATAGGGGCAGTATTATAGTAGTTATATTCTTGTATATAGGAGGCAGTATTATAGTAGTTATATTCTTGTATATAGGGGCAGTATTATATTCTTGTATATAGGGGCAGTATTATAGTAGTTATATTCTTGTATATAGGGGGCAGTATTATAGTAGTTATATTCTTGTATATAGGAGCAGTATTATAGTAGTTATATTCTTGTATATAGGGGTCAGTATTATAGTAGTTATATTCTTGTATATAGGGGCAGTATTATAGTAGTTATATTCTTGTATATAGGAGGCAGTATTATAGTAGTTATATTCTTGTATATAGGGGCAGTATTATATTCTTGTATATAGGGGCAGTATTATAGTAGTTATATTCTTGTATATAGGATGCAGTATTATAGTAGTTATATTCTTGCATATAGGAGGCAGTATTTTAGTAGTTATATTCTTGTATATAGGAGCAGTATTATAGTAGTTATATTCTTGTATATAGGGAGCAGTATTATATTCTTGTATATAGGGGCAGTATTATTGTAGTTATATTCTTGTATATAGGAGGCACTATTATAGTAGTTATATTCTTGTATATAGGGGTCAGTATTATAGTAGTTATATTCCTGTATATAGGAGACAGTATTATAGTAGTTATATTCTTGTATATAGGAGCAGTATTATAGTAGTTATATTCTTGTATATAGGAGCAGTATTATAGTAGTTATATTCTTGTATATAGGAGGCACTATTATAGTAGTTATATTCCTGTATATAGGAGACAGTATTATAGTAGTTATATTCTTGTATATAGGAGCAGTATTATAGAAGTTATATTCTTGTATATAGGAGCAGTATTATAGTAGTTATATTCTTGTATATAGGAGCAGTATTATAGTAGTTATATTCTTGTATTTAGGATGCAGTATTATAGTAGTTATATTCTTGTATATAGGAGCAGTATTATAGTAGTTATATTCTTGTATTTAGGATGCAGTATTATAGTAGTTATATTCTTGTATATAGGGGCAGTATTATATTCTTGTATATAGGGGCAGTATTATAGTAGTTATATTCTTGTATATAGGGGGCAGTATTATAGTAGTTATATTCTTGTATATAGGAGCAGTATTATAGTAGTTATATTCTTGTATATAGGATGCAGTATTATAGTAGTTATATTCTTGCATATAGGAGGCAGTATTTTAGTAGTTATATTCTTGTATATAGGAGCAGTATTATAGTAGTTATATTCTTGTATATAGGGAGCAGTATTATATTCTTGTATATAGGGGCAGTATTATTGTAGTTATATTCTTGTATATAGGGGCAGTATTATAGTTGTTATATTCTTGTATATAGGGGCAATATTATAGTAGTTATATTCTTGTATATAGGGGGCAGTATTATAGTAGTTATATTCTTGTATATAGGAGGCAGTATTATAGTAGTTATATTCTTGTATATAGGGGCAGTATTATAGTAGTTATATTCTTGTATATAGGGAGCAGTATTATAGTAGTTATATTCTTGTATATAGGAGGCAGAATTATAGTAGTTATATTCTTGTATATAGGAGCAGTATTATAGTAGTTATATTCTTGTATATAGGAGGCACTATTATAGTAGTTATATTCTTGTATATAGGGGTCAGTATTATAGTAGTTATATTCTTGTATTTAGGATGCAGTATTATAGTAGTTATATTCTTGTATATAGGGGCAGTATTATATTCTTGTATATAGGGGCAGTATTATAGTAGTTATATTCTTGTATATAGGGGGCAGTATTATAGTAGTTATATTCTTGTATATAGGGGCAGTATTATAGTAGTTATATTCTTGTATATAGGAGCAGTATTATAGTAGTTATATTCTTGTATATAGGAGCAGTATTATAGTAGTCATATTCTTGTATATAGGAGCAGTATTATAGTAGTTATATTCTTGTATATAGGATGCAGTATTATAGTAGTTATATTCTTGCATATAGGAGGCAGTATTTTAGTAGTTATATTCTTGTATATAGGAGCAGTATTATAGTAGTTATATTCTTGTATATAGGGAGCAGTATTATATTCTTGTATATAGGGGCAGTATTTTTGTAGTTATATTCTTGTATATAGGGGCAGTATTATAGTAGTTATATTCTTGTATATAGGAGGCACTATTATAGTAGTTATATTCTTGTATATAGGGGTCAGTATTATAGTAGTTATATTCCTGTATATAGGAGACAGTATTATAGTAGTTATATTCTTGTATATAGGAGCAGTATTATAGTAGTTATATTCTTGTATATAGGAGCAGTATTATAGTAGTTATATTCTTGTATATAGGAGCAGTATTATAGTAGTTATATTCTTGTATTTAGGATGCAGTATTATAGTAGTTATATTCTTGTATATAGGAGCAGTATTATAGTAGTTATATTCTTGTATATAGGAGCAGTATTATAGTAGTTATATTCTTGTATATAGGGAGCAGTATTATAGTAGTTATATTCTTGTATATAGGGGCAGTATTATGGTAGTTATATTCTTGTATATAGCAGGCAGTATTATAGTAGTTACATTCTTGTATATAGGGGCAGTATTATAGTAGTTATATTCTTGTATATAGGGAGCAGTATTATAGTAGTTACATTCTTGTATATAGGGGACAGTATTATAGTAGTTACATTCTTGTATATAGGGGCAGTATTATAGTAGTTATATTCTTGTATATAGGGGCAGTATCCTAGTTATTTTCTATGGTAGTAAGCTGCACAGACATATACAATTACTGGCTCCAGATGCACCTAGTTAGTTACCTACTCATGAGATGGTGGAGTCACGTGTAACACGAGAATAATTTACTTTTATATAATTTGGTTCTTTGTTTATATATTTATTTTCCAGTAAATCGCAGTCACTCACCAACAATTTCAACATCTCGGACCCCTCTCACCGTAGCTCCGGAAATGAGGATGAAGCGAAAGCAGAAACTATTCGAAACCTGAGAAAATCATTTGCAAGTCTGTTCTCTGACTAATGGTCCATATCGTTCTCCGCTGCTGAGGAATACAATCTTCCTAAAGCCACCCAAACGAATACAATATCACAGGCTGATCCCCACCATGACACAATATTCTGCTGGCCCATCCTGAAACCTCCAGTCCTATCAAACCAGAACTTGGAGACACCCACGAACCCCTCTGTATGGACCTTCAACGGTTCCCAACGAGCCACAATGTCTCGAGGTTATGCAACTTTCTCTGAACCATCGACGGTTCCTCAGTTTCATGAATGTCTGTAATGAGTTGGATTCAGAAGGACTATGTTATCCTAATTTCATTGTCCAGTCACAGATCCCTTCACCTTGTCGGAGTCATCTCCAGCTTCCTTGACTTCCAGATCTCTCCTGTGGTATCCCTCATGTACATAGTCTACCAAGCATGAATATGTGTTCTGATATCCCGTACATGTGGTGCTCAACCCTCATCCTCAGAAACCCAAAACTGGTCAAGAACATGGAATATAAGACATTCTGGAACATGAAGCCCAATTGCTTTGCCCGTCTTACTATAGGCCTTTACTACAGTTAAGACCAAAAAACCTTCTCATTGAACTTCTCATCTCTATAAAGTCCAGATATTGTTAGATAACCCATGGAGGTCCTGTCTCATCTTCTCTTTTCGATGTTTGAAAATAAATCCTGCCTATGCCGTTGTCTGAGATCGTCAGGCATAATCAAACGATGCTGCAAGGTGCAGTTAAAGCCATTGAAATCCATGATGCCACCACCAACTCCCCCTTAGCACCTCTTCATCAGCCACCCAACAAGTCTTCGTTCTTTACACCCCCTATCCTAACACTCAGTTACCGTAATAACTTATGCAAAAACTTAAAGCCATTCCAGTCATTTCGACGCCTCTTTCTCTTTGGTAAGAGGCCGTCCCACCAAGACGAGAATACAAAAAGTCCATAAATACAGTCTATATAATGGTGGTTGTTCTTTAGTTCTCCTCTAGTTCCATACAACACTTGTGTCTTCCTAATCTACATGGTAATGCTGGCTGAAGGAGTTATGCATTGCTCAAGCCATCAGATTCAATGGATAGAATTCTGGTCCATATGGTAAGGAACTTTTTCGACAGATTAGAGACCTGCAGTGGGTTAGGTACCCCCCAAGTAAGCGTTGGGCAAAGTCATGCTTGGGTAACACGCCCTAAAATCCACACTGATAACCTACGTACACATAGAAATTAGTCAGGACTGTGTAGTTCGAGATACAGTAATGGGTTGGGTACAAGTCAGACCCCATTACTGTACCCCACACATCTGCCTTAAAAACCAAATCCATGAACTATTACAAAATCAGATTGAGGATTTGGTCCCGATTATCCAAATAAATATGAAGTTGAAAAATCTAGACTGTGGACAATAAATAAAAACGCTGAATTTCTCAGTTAAATCAGGTTACGTCGTCGATGCTTCCCATCCTACGGGTCTTCAAGTAATAGAAGACCAAGAACCGAGCCATATACTGTGAGCCGTTACTGAATGTCTTCTGAAAGATTTCACACTTTCTAGGCCTGAAGACCACATGAAAACAAAAAAAAAATCCAGCAATACACATATCCAGAAGAAACGGTTCCTTATTGGGATTCTTGGCCTGCACTAAGGACTGGTTATTTTGTATCATCCACTAGACTAGAGATTATCCACCAACGTAATTTAGATTTATTTGACTCGTTCACCACATCGCAGCTTTATGAAAGGCTTGTTTCATTTAAATTCTTTAAGATAAGGCAGAGCGGGGACTATGACCGAGATATGGACAATGAGAAGATGATTTATGGGCAGACGGGCGTTATAGAAGACGTGGCCTTGGATTCCTCAGTTTAACTCCAGAATCTTCCTGCTTTATGTTATGTGTATTTGTGTTTATTTATTGAGAAAGTTAAAAAAAAATAATTCACAAAATCCTCCTCCTGAGTTTTTGTCTGCACACAACAAAAAAGTCCAAGCATTTTAATTTCCTGTTCGCCCATTTTGAAGCTGGTTTCCGAATGACAACTACTAATAGCAGACAGATTGCCCATAAAGATTGTCACCCAGCTTTTCACAGATCCGGATTGACATATAAACTTGTCTTTAGAGCCCCCTGCTCCCTCTATACTAGTGCTTTGATTGTGTGTCAGTCTTCTTTCCTCATAACTTAGATTCTCCGCGCCCCTTATCAGCTTCCTTGCTCTTCTTTGTATTTTTCATCCTTTCTATGAACTGGAGCCCAGAACTGAACTGCATATTCTAGATGAGGCCTCACTAATGCTTTGTAAAGTGGTAATATTATGTCCCTGTCCCGCAAGTCCAGGCCTCTATAATACACGACAATATCCTGCTGGCCCTTGAAGCAGCTGATTGACATTGTGCTGTTATTTAGTTTATGATTTACAGGTACACCCAGATCCTTCTCCCCCAGTGTAGCGCCCCCAGTGTAGCGCCCCCTAGGACATATGATGCTGCAGATTTACACCCAGATCCTTCTCTACAAGTGTCTCCCCCAGTGTAGCCCCCCTAGGACATATGCCTGCAGATTATTACACCCAGATCCTTCTCAACAAGTGTCTCCCCCAGTGTAGCGCCCCCTAGGACATATGATGCTGCAGATTATTACACCCAGATCCTTCTCAACAAGTGACTCCCCCAGTATAGCGCCCCCTAGTACATATGATGCTGCAGATTATTACACCCCGATCCTTCTCAACAAGTGACTCCCCAGTGTAGCGCCCCCTAGTACATATGATGCTGCAGATTATTACACCCAGATCCTTCTCAACAAGTGACTCCCCCAGTATAGCGCCCCCTAGGACATATGATGCCTGCAGATTATTACACCCAGACCCTTCTCAACAAGTGACTCCCCCAGTGTAGCTCCCCCTAGGACATATGATGCCTGCAGATTATTACACCCAGATCCTTCTCAACAAGTGACTCCCCCAGTGTAGCGCCCCCTAGGACATATGATGCTGCAGATTATTACACCCAGATCCTTCTCAACAAGTGACTCCCCCAGTGTAGCGCCCCCTAGGACATATGATGCTGCAAATTATTACTCCCAGATCCTACTCCACAAGTGACTCCCCCAGTGTAGCGCCCCCTAGGACATATGATGCTGCAGATTATTACTCCCAGATCCTACTCCACAAGTGACTCCCCCAGTGTAGCGCCAACTAGGACATATGATGCTGCAGATTATTACTCCCAGATCCTTCTCAACAAGTGACTCCCCCCGTGTAGCGCCCCCTAGGAGATATGATGCTGCAGATTATTACACCCAGATCCTTCTCTACAAGTGACTCCCCCAGTGTAGCGCCCCCTAGGACATATGATGCTGCAGGTTGTTCGTACCCAGATGCAGAACTACATTAAACCTCATTTGCCAAGTGGACGCCAAAACACAAACGGATTTGGACGCACTAACATCTTCCATAGTCTGAACTATATTACATAGCTTGGTGTCATCTGCAAAAATAGAAATAGTGCTATTAATCCCATCCTCTATATCATTAATAAATAAGTTGAATAATAGTGGTCCCAGCACTGAACCCTGGGGTACACCACTCATAACCGGGGACCATTCAGAGTAGGGATCATTGGCCACAACACTCTGGACACGTCCTTGAGCCAATTCTCAATCCAATTACAAACTATAAAGTTCCGGTATTTTATTCAAGAACTAGGAAATCCGGGATGTGCCGTGTTCTGGGTCCAGGACAGTTTAAAACTGACCACATTTTTTTGATAATCCGGGAATAAAATCACGAATGACCACAGTGAAGACCCTACCAAAAAGCACCTCATATCTCAGCTTCCTAGATCTCTGTAATAAAGAGACAAATTAGAGAAAATAAGTTAAGAAACTTTTTATTTTATTTTTTTGAGTGTCTCCTGCATAGGACACAACTAGCAAAAAAAAATAAAATAAACTGGAAAAACCTTCCATAAATTAACTCAGAAAACAATATTTAAATTTATATAAACCTCAAAGAACAAACTCTGCCCTGAAGAGCTTACAATCTATCACAAGCCAAAAGAAATGTATCCAAGCATATGCTGATCAATGCGGTTAAAGGAGCCCATGTAAGAAAAATAAAAATGCAGCAACTTTCAAAATAGTCTTGATTAAAAATCATCTACCGTTTTGTGTATACAGCTCCCATGCAGACCTTTGTGTTGCCATGCTTACAGACTACAAACAATCCCTTTGTAGTCTGATCTTGCAGTCACACTCCCTTCTATCTGTCTCCTAAGTCTTACTAAAAGACATTCAGAAGCTTTTTAATAAGTAGGGGACAGATAGAAGGGTTTGTGACTACAGGATCAGACTACACAGGGTTTGTAGTCTGTTACCATGGAGACACATAGGCCTGCATAGGAGCTGTAGACATAAAACCGCAAGAGATTTTTAATCAAGACTATTAGGAAAGCTGCTTCACTTTTCGTTTTAGATGAATTGTAGCAAAAAAAACAAAAACATGGTTATAAAACTGGACCCTCCCTCCCCTCCAAGTCACACTCACGGGGATCGAGGAAGTTGAGATATGAGGGTCTGTTTGTTAGTAAATAAAATCCCAGATGATCAGTGTTTTCTCCATGTAACAGGCAGCACAGGGACAGCTATAGCAGCTCTACTGTCGAGGACCTCACCCAACAGCTCCCGTACCTCAGCTTCCCGGTGGTATATGAAAGGGGCGGAGCTGCGACAACCTGTCAGACTTCACATTTCTTTCACAATTTATAATTTTTTTAATTGTCATGAACAAATTAATATTTAGAATGGATTCACAGGAGAACCAGGAATAAGGCAACTAATCTATAGAGGAAATACGGTATGCGGTGGAGTTCCCCTTTAAAAAAAAAGTTTGTATGTTAAAGGAGAACATAAAGTGTCATCTAAATACTAAACAGATTATTAGCTGGAGAGGTGATCACCCCCATCATCCCACAGGACTAGTGCCTAGAATTCACTAGGTGGCAGCATAAGTGGCACAGCCCAATGGTATACATCAACTGGACTAGCGGCCATTTCTCTGGGTCCATGGCGTGTATAGAATGGGGTCACCGGACCCTCCGCTGCTTCTCCACTCATAAGAAAGGCCCCCATCTTGACTGCGGCGAGGTGTGGAAGCGGCCTGGTGACAGAGGGTCAAACCTGGGCCTGGCGGGCCGAAAGAGTCCCGGTACAGGGGGTCTGCGCGGGTCCAACAATGAAAGGGGATCTCTGGCAAAAGGAAAAATGGGGCGCTGGTCATATTCACCCCCTATAATGCCCGGCGGGTAGGGAAAGTTAGGTGGGTACTGGTCAGGTGGGAAAGGGCTGGGGTGAAAAGGTGGGAAGTCCGGGACGTAGGGCTCGTATCTCCTGCGCAGGACGCTGCACATCTGCTGGTGCTTCTGCTTATACAGCTGCAAAATACAAAGGGGAGAATTTCTTAAAGACACGGCAGCTGTGTAGTCCAGCGAGTATATATATATCCAGACATACGGGCACCCACCTCCTTCCAGACTGTGTGAGGGTCTCTTATACCGTGATCTGATAATAGACAGAAACAACAATTACTTTTCAAGCATAAAATCAATAAAAGGTTAATTTCCACAGACCCTCCGAAGTAACTTTATTGTGCAGATTTTGCCTCATTCAGGTCATACTCCATTCACTTCCAAAGCTGCATCATATTTCCGACAGAAAGTGGGTTTAAGTTTTGTACACTTGTTGATATTATGTTACATCATATCTTATACTCCATTCACTTCCAGAGCTGCATTAAAAATTCTATTGGCTCTCAAAGTGCAGGACTATACATTTCAGAAGTGCCCCCTGGTGGCTTTACTAAAACTGCATGACCCCACAGTTTTGTGCGGACTCTGCACTGGTTTGTGTTTTATACAGAACATATTATGAAGTGCTGACATCATGTTTTATAATCCATTCACTCCCAGAGCTGCGTTAAGAATTCTCTTAGCCTCCAGTTACATTTCCTGCTGCCTCCCTGTTGGGTTTAAGTTCAACAAACAATGCTCCGACAGCTGCACAGAAACAGTGGGGAGCAGCAGTAGGATCTGAGCCTACGTAGTTTGAGATCAACAAATCTGCAGAAATGTGAATGCAGCTTTGGATGTGACTAGAGTATAAGACATTGTGCAACACGAGTTCGTACCTCTGAAATCTCGCACGTATAGAAACCTCCAAAGAGAAGGGTCTTCGGTGTCCGCCTGCAGATCTTTACAGGTGCCACCAAGGGACAAAATGGAGCGAGTGTCCAGAAGGCGGAAAATACGCAGCTTTAGCTCTGGGGGCAAAACCACCAAACCAAAGACATCGGGGAGGTCCAGAGCTGTGGAATGGAGGGGTATTATTAGTCACTGCTCATTATCGTCCCCCCCACCACTCCTCCGTTGATCTCGCTTACCTTGTCGGGTAGCGGCAAGTAACGGGTAAACGAGCTGATCCTTAAAGAGGCGCGAGAACTTCTGCAAGTCCCGGAACATCGAGGCGACAACATCGTCTAAAAGAAGAGAAAGTGTTTGTGTTATATGTGAAGGGGATCGATCTGATCAGGTGAAAGTGGTATCTGGAGGGGGATGGTGTTTCGGTCTCTCTGCCTCCGTCTGTGATTGACTCATGCTGTGAGAGGGATGGAGGGGGTGTCATGTTTCGGTCTCTCTGCCTCCGCCTGTGTGTATGATCCATGCTGTGAGAGGGAAGGAGGGGGTGTCATGTTTCGGTCTCTCTGCCTCCGCCTGTGTGTATGATCCATGCTGTGCGAGGGAAGGAGGGGGTGTCATGTTTCGGTCTCAGCCTCCGTCGGTGATTGAGATGCTTTGAGAGAAAAGGGGGAGCAGCGGGGGACACATCTCATATCTCAGACTTCCCACCAGGTACAGCACACCCCTCAGCAGGCATAGAGAGGATTCTGGAATGCTTCCAGGGTGCATGTGGGCTGTCGTGCGGGCGTTCCTACCTTGTTGTACGCTTGCCTTCCCCTTGTCTACAAACCAATACAAGGACAGTGATGAGAAGAGAGTACATGCTGCTGATGTGAACAGGGCCTTACCTTGCTGCGGGTAGGTGATGTAGGAATCGGTGGAAAGTTGCAGCCTCTTCACACACTTCAGCTCATTGCCGATGCTCAAGGTCGCTGCAAGGACGAGATGATGTAAACTACGATCACACACAACTAGCGACCACAACGCACCATTTAAAGGGACATCACACCCGCCTTCCCTCCATTTTCTATGCAGGTGCATGCAATCTATTTTTCCCTGTTATCAGCCATTTCAGCCTGGGTAGAGGCGGACTGGAGTGTTTTATTAATAGGATGAATGATCGAAAGTGCAGAGACCCAAGTGCCCCCCCCCCCCACCATGATCACTGCTTTATATCACATTACGTGCGGAGAATCTACAGATTTACATCCATAGAGGTGAGGGATATCAGCCGCTTCTCTTATAACGCTACTGTATCATTATAACCGGACGATATAATCCTAGATATAACGCTGAGTAACTTGACATATGGTTTGCTTTACTTATCTTGTACTGATCTGGATTTAGATCATGTCTTATACTCCACTCACATCCAAAGCAGCATCCCACAGACCCCAAATACCTTTTCTACATGTGCAGTCCTGGGATAGAGGATACATCACCGAAAATGTAAACCAACAAAGCATGTTCTGTACAGACACTGAACCAGCAGGGGGCAGTGCTCAGCTGTAAAGTTCAACAATGTTGGATGCAGCTCTCGATATTATTTGTTATTTGCAAAGTTGCTCAACATGAAATGTAAATTTCCAGGTTTTTCGGTTTCGGAAAAGTTCTGCAGCTTTCAAAGATACTTTGTGTATCAATTCCTCACTATTTTGAAGATCTCTGCTTGCTGTCAGTGAATATGAACAGTGTTGTTTACGACCAGAGGCAGAAAACCTGTACAGGACCCAACACTTCTCACAGCTGAGGTTTCGTTACAATTCTATCCAGTCTACGCAATTCTCTTTGAGGTAAACATATCAGCAGCACAAATTTCTCTCCTGTCCTGATAGTTTGTTCCAACGTACCAGCGAAGTTAAATTGTATCAGTGTGTTTACCTCACAAAGAATTGTCTAGACTGGATACAAATTGTGTCAAACCCTCAGCTGTCAGAAGTATTAGGTCTGTGCCGGTTTTCAGCTTCTGGCTATAAACAAGAATTGTCCCATTCAATGACAGCAAGCAGAGATCTTTAAAATGTTGAAGAATTGAAACACAAAAGTATATTAGAAAGTTATTTACATAAAAATGTAACGGACAAATAATTCAGACGTGGGAGCTCCGCTATGTTCTAATCCAGTGGTGCCCAACCTATGTCTCTCTAGCTACTGCAGAACTACAACTCCAAGCATGCCCTGACACCCGTAGTCTGTCAGGACATGCTGGGAGTTGTAGTTCTGCATCAGCTATTGAGCCGCAGGTTAGGGACCACTGTTCTAATGTATCACTAGAGGTCCCCCTTACCATTGATGATGACCAGTTTGCCCATTGGCACACAGACGAGGGCCGCAGAGCTGTCACCACACAGCGGGTGAGAGTAGCGAAGCTTGTAGACGCCGCCGTTGCTTTTCCAGCCCTCGGGCATGGACGCAGCTTTGTTCTTCGCACCCTAGAAACGAACATAGAGCAGAAAAGACAAGACACCCCTAGTAAAGCGCTGACGGCTGAGGTCACACAATGACGGACAATGGCGCAACCCGAACTGTGTGCCGTGACTTTAACACGACTCCTCTCACCACTTCTCATAACTGCCATTCATTTAGATGGAAAGCAACTCAGCGTTCAAATGGCGGGTGTACCCCTTTAAGAACCGATTCAGAAACCCTCTAAAGCAGTGGTATCCAACCTGTGGCCCTCCATCTGTTGCAAAACTACAACTCCCAGCATGCCCTGACAGCCTGCAGTTGTATCTAGAGTTGCATCCCGTATTATACTTCAGAGCAGCAGTCACAATTCCGCTAGTTCTTCCTGGAAACAGTCAGTAAGTTTGTTGTCAGACCCCTTCATAAGCTCCTGTAACACTGGGGGCAGTTCGTTTTTCCTTCATCAGGTGACTATATGGAGCCTGGTGTAAAGACAACACTTCCCAGAATGCAAATGACCTGCGCAGGTACTGAACAAGCAGGGAATGCTGGGAGATTTCAGCTCTGAAGTCTGCAGAATTGTGAATTCTAACTAATTATTACAACAGGAAACGTTGATTTTTAAAGGTATATACGTCCTGCAGAAAATGAGATCTTGAGGGGTGGGGCCATAAAACACATTCTGCGTGGCCCCCCAAGATTTGGGCCCGGACTATACACCCTGTTGGCCACAGTGACGGTCACGGATCTATAGGAACATCCAAATAGAATTCAAGGCAATGGACAGTCAACAGCCGTTCTTAAAGGAGACAGTGCCACCTGGTGGCAGCTCCCTGTACTGCACGTATGACTAACCTGCTCGGTATAGCCAGTCTCCACCATGAGGAGGTGGGTGACGACCACTAGGGCATCGTTGGCGCTGGTGCAGCTGGAGGAGAGGTACAAAGCCTCCAGGGAGTGAGGAATCTTCCCGTCCGCAGACTCGCTGCACAGCATGGGCCCCGGGGGACAGCCGGGCGCTTCTTCCTCCATCGCTACCGCTCGTGCTGCGGCCGCACCCTGAGAAGAGCTCGGTCTCGGCTTTATGGAGAGTAGAAAGAAATAAAACACAGCAGCGTTGCCCATAGCAACCAATAAAATAACAGCTGTGCCCATAAGGCGGCTTATATTGAGCGACACCCAACTTTCCCAGGCAACTGACCGACTAATCTGGAGATGATTTATGTCCCTAAACAACTATCATTATAGAGTCTGGAAAAGTTGGGTGGTAGTGATGATGGTGGGGGTTATATTGATATTTACCCAGCTTTCCCAGAGGACTGAACGACTAATCTGCTCTGTTATAGGAGTGTGAGCACATGTATCACTGTATTACTTAGCAGATTAGCCGTTCAGTGGCCTAGGAAAGTTGAGTGACCACTAATAAATCACCATTACAGTAACCACCCAGCTCTCTCAGACTCCTGAAAGTAGTTGTGCAGATATAGGAGTGTGGAGACATGTATTACTGTAGATCAGCACAACTAGTCATTTCGGAACCTGGGAAAGCTGGGTGGTCGTGGTAATGATGGTCACTCAGCAGACTAGCCATTCAGTAGTCTGGGAAAGCGAAGTAATACAGTGATACATATCTCCACATTCATATATCTGCACAACTTCTCATTAAGGAGTCTAGGAAAGTTGGGTGGCAGCAATAATGTTGGCTATATCGGTGGTCACCCAGCTTTCTCAGACGACTGAACGACTACTCTGCTGTGTTCGGTTACGAGGACATGGATCACTCAGCAGATTAGCCGTTCAGTGGTCTGGGAAAGCTGGGTGACCATTAATATAACCACAATCACAGTTGCCACCCAGCTTTCCTATACTCCTGAATGACTAGTTGTGCAGATATAAAAAAGTGTGAGAACAGGAGTTTGAGAAAGTCGGATGGCAGTAATAATGGTGGCTGTATCGGTGGTCACTCAGCTTGTCCAGATCACTGAACGGCTCATCTGCTGAGTAATACAGTGATGCATGTCCCTACACTGATATATCTGTACAACTAGTCTTTCAGGAGTCTGGGAAAGCTGGGTGGCAGCTGTAATGGTGGTTATATTAATGGTCACCCATCTTTCCCAGACCACTGAACAGCTATTCTGCTGAGTAATACAGGGATACACCCTCTTCACACTCCTATTCTTGCCCAACTAGTCTTTCAGGAGTCTGGGAAAGCTGGGTGGCAGTGGTAATGGTGGTCACCCAGCTTGACAGGACTCCTGTAAGGCCTCATTTACACGAGCGTAATATACACGCGTGCGACGCGCGTGCTTTTCACGCGTGTCGTACGCACCTATATTACTATATGGGGCAGTTTAGACGATGCGTGAATTTTGCGCAGTGCGAGTGCGTTGCGTAAAACTCACGACATGTTCTATAATCGTGCGTTTTTCACGCATCACGCACCCATTGAAGTCAATGGGTGCGTGAAAACCACGCATGCCGCACGGAAGCACTTCCGTGCGAACTGCGTGATTCGCGCAAGAGCTGTCAAAAGGATGAATGTAAACAGAAAAGCACCACGTACTTTTCTGTTTACAAACATCCAAACGGAGTGTCAAATTAGAGATGAGCGCACCGAACTTCACCGGGTTCGGCCGAACTCGTTTTGACCGAACCCGGCAAAAAAATGTTCGGGTACGCGACGGCAGGAGACAGTCACTGTCCACGGTGCTGAAAGAGTTAAACTGGTTCTGCACCAAGGACAGTGACTTCCGATCACAATATACATGAACATGTAAAAAAAAAGAAGTTCTCCCTTACCGATAACTCCCGGCTTCTTCCTCCAGTCTGACCTCCCGGGATGACAATTCAGTCCAAGTGACAGCTGCAGCCAATCACAGGCCAAGCACAGGCTGCAGCCAATCACAGGCTGCAGCGGTCTCATGGACTGCCGCGTCATCCTGGGAGGTGGGGCCGGATGACAAGAGAGGGACGCGTCACCAAGGCAACGGCCGGGAGACCGGACTGGAGGAAGCAGGCAGTTCATGGTAAGTATGAACGTCTTTTTTTTTTTCACAGGTTGGTGTATATTGTGTTCGGCATTCACTGTCGAGGGTGCTGAAAGAGTTACTGCCGATCAGTTAACTCTTTCAGCACCTTGGACAGTGACGGGCGTCGACTAGCCTCGTCTCTATGATGGCGGCTGCGCGAAAATCACGCAGCCGCGCATCATACACGGATGACACACGGAGCTGTCAAATGCCTTTTGCGCGCACAAAACGCACACGCTCGTGTAAATCAGGCCTAAGGCTCATCTGCATCTGAAATTCAATTCCCTGATCAAGTTAAAGTGGCAGCACAGGTGGAGAGTAGATCATGTGTTACCTGCGAGTTCTCACAATCTATAACTGCTACATCGTGCGCTCCCAGAGCGGCGGCTTCTCTCTCATAGTCGGTATTGTTGGTCTGCGGAGCAGTTGGCGGCGGTGGCAGCTGCTCCTGGGTGGGGGCAGGGTGCGGAGTATCAGCGGTCACTACAACGATCAGGTCCCCGGATATGATTCCTAAGGACTCCAGGCCGCTCTCGTCCTCCGTCAGGGGGTCTCTGCCATTCAGAGTGATGGAGAAAGCTGCATCAGCACTAGAAGGGGGCACAAAAACAACGACTTAAAGGGCAACTCCAGCCACAGCTGATATTAGCGGCAGTAATACCCTCATCATTGCTCCGTTACTTGGTACAGACATTTACAAAAAAATTGACTTTCTAAACCCCCTTTCTCCCCTCCCATCATGCCTCAGGACAGAGCACAGGTCTCATAGGGTCATGACCCTGGGAGGAGCTTTCTCCTGTGCTCATTGTCGCCACCTACAGGATAATGCAGGAGTATCATTTTTTTTTAAATATAATCCTAAAAACTTTATTAAACTTATTTTTGCCTTTTTTTTTTTTTTGTCCCCGTTGGGAATTGAACATGCGACGGTTCTATCCACTGCAATTGCGTAATATAATTCTACCGCTCTCCTATTAGGCCAAGATGGCGGAGCTGGGAGCCTTCATCAGGCCTCTAGGCTGCCATGACAACCCATAGGCACCACACGATCTCATCGCGTGGGGGCCGATGGAGCGCCAGAGGGGGCAACCGATTGGAAACACGTGTTTTTTTGACCTGATGAAGGGACCGGTTGGCGCAGTCCGTAAAAATAAACTCCCTCATGATAATCTACGTCTAATCAATACTTACCAGCCCGGCGCCGTGACCAGAACGCTGCGCCTATTTTTCTCTTATTCTCCGAACCGCAGTCCGTCTTGCGGCTTAGATGCCAAGTTCGCTTTTGACCGCGGCATTCAAGTGGTTAAACGGCCGGGATCGGAGCTATGCAGCCGACACCCACAGCGCAGGGACTGAAAGCGGAGCACCAATTGGTTGCTATGGGCAACAAGGGTAGATTTACGGTAATCTGGGGGGGGGGGGGGGGATATATCAACAGGTTAACGCTAATTTCCCGTCATTAAAAGAGATAGGCGGGGTTTAGCCAATGGGGAGTGGCCAATGCCGGAACGACAGATTTGTCATAATTTACGCCGCAAATCTACGCCTGCTCAAAGCACGGGCAACCAACAGCGCGCCAAATATATTAAGAGGGGTGCACAAATATTTGGCGCATATTCCACCAACATATGACACATTTGACACGCCATTCCCCACAGTTTTGTTATTTGTGTTTTAATTCCTCATCGGCAGATCTCTGCTTGCTGTCAAGTAACGGGAACATGGCACAAAAAGCTGTATAGATCGAATACTTCTCACAGCTGAGCGTTTGTTACAGCTGCATCCAGTCTGGACAATCCCCTGTGTGGTAAACGCATCAGTAACACAAATCTTTCTCCTGTCTGACAGTTTGGTACAATGTATCAGCGCAGGTGAAGTGTATCAGCCCCAAGTCTAGGCTGTTTAGGTCGCAGAGGTTGCTTTTTCAGACTGGATACAATGGTAACAAACCCTCAGCTGCGAAACGTATTAGGTCTGTACAAGTTTGCGGTCTCTGAATGCAAACGTGATTGTTCCTATTCACTGACAGCAAGTAGAATTTTTTTTTTAAAGTATATTAGAAAGTTGCAGAATTTTGTCAAATACAACGGTTAAGCTTTATTTTACACGCCGGCGGTAATCACGTACCTGAACCCCAGTGATGGGAGGAATATTTGGCGCAGTTTCGTCCGCAGATCCCCCAGTGTGACCTCCTCGTCCTGCAGCTCCACGCGGCCGCTCTGCTTCCCCGCTCTGACTCTCAGCTTCATCCTGGGACCAAACGGAGTCTGTAATAGGAGAAAACAAAGTCATCAGATCAGCGACCGAGTATCCCCTCCCCCTCCGGCGCTGTACGGGCGACTTTTACTTTCACTTTCTCCCCGTATACTGCAGCGGAATGTAGCGGCACTGACTAGAAGAAGTATATACATCCGCCGTGTACAACGCAATACAGACACCGGAATCTAGATAATCAATGCGTCCATGGCGACCGTTTCCATCCAGCGAAAAGATGTCTTATTGGTCAACGCAGTTCCCCGTGATAACCATTGAAAAAATACAATACGGATACATTTTCCTACAATTCGAAGGAATTATCTTCAGGCTGGGCGACTTTTACATCGTACGGGACCCGCCATGTAGCATCGCATCTAAAAGACTGGCGCAATGCTGAGGGCAGTCGCCATGCCAACCAAGAATCTGCACAAACAGGAGTTATAAGGTACAAATGCCTGATGTCTCCATAACTAGGATATGAAAGAAACGCAGGACACAAATAAAAGTGCAAGTTCTTCGGACTAGCCGCAATCCCAAGCAGAAGAGTAACTTCCTGGTGTTACCAACCTCATCCGGCAGGGGGAGACAGAGAGTCTCCTTTCCTTACCTGCGCACACAACCCCGAAGGAATCCTCCCACTCACTCAGCACGTAAACCGAAGAACGTGATTACATCATTGTCACATGACTAAAAGTCGCCGATAGCCCCCATCCTTCTTTGGCAGCCATGTTGAAGAGTGTGGCGGAAGCGTGCTATAAGGTTACATTCGAAATTAGTTGGACGTTTGCTGCGCGATGACGTAACACCACGTGACGCCATGTTGCAGAGTGTGGCGGAAGAGGCTTTCTGTGTGACGGAGCCTGGGAGCTGGGATCTTCCGGAAGTGACATAAGTGTCTGTTCCGGTGCCGGTTGGCAGAGTGTGAGAGAAAGAGAGAAGAGCTGTCACCATGAGCCGCAGTTATAATGACGAGTTACAGTATCTGGACAAGATCCACAAGAACTGCTGGAGGATCCGCAAGGGATTCGTCCCCAATATGCAGGTCCTTATATAAAGTGCCCAAATAAGCGCCCCTCACAGTGGGAATACAACTCCCAGCATGCTAACACCGCGTGGCTTTATGTAATTGCTGTAAAACCTCTCCCCTGCTTATAGTTTGTGTGTTATGATCGAAAGGGGGCGCTGTTATTGTATATCGTAATCTGTAGCGTATGAGTCGCTGCAATGTCGTATTATCATATGTAGGGGGCGTTGTTACTTTGATACTTATGGAGATCAATATATTGTATAGTCCATGTAGTAACGTAAGATCACCTGTAGATGGCGCTGATGTAGTGATTGCAGCTCTGGAGTATAATACAGGATGTAACTCAGGATCAGTACAGGATAAGTAATGTATGTACACAGTGACTCCACCAGCAGAATAGGGAGTGCAGCTCTGGAGTATAATACAGGATGTAACTCAGGATCAGTACAGGATAAGTAATGTAATGTATGTGCACAGTGACTCCACCAGCAGAATAGTGAGTGCAGCTCTGGAGTATAATACAGGATATAACTCAGGATCAGTACAGGATTAGTAATGTAATGTATGTACACAGTGACTCCACCAGCAGAATAGTGAGTGCAGCTCTGGAGTATAATACAGGATGTAACTCAGGATCAGTACAGGATAAGTAATGTAATGTATGTACACAGTGACTCCATCAGCAGAATAGTGAGTGCAGCTCTGGAGTATAATACAGGATGTAACTCAGGATCAGTGCAGGATAAGTAATGTAATGTATGTACACAGTGACTCCACCAGCAGAATAGTGAGTGCAGCTCTGGAGTATAATACAGGATGTAACTCCGGATCAGTACAGGATATGTAATGTAATGTATGTACACAGTGACTCCACCAGCAGAATAGTGAGTGCAGCTCTGGAGTATAATACAGGATATAACTCAGGATCAGTACAGGATAAGTAATGTAATGTATGTACACAGTGACTCCACCAGCAGAATAGTGAGCGCAGCTCTGGAGTATAATACAGGATGTAACTCAGGATCAGTACAGGATAAGTAATGTAATGTATGTACACAGTGACTCCATCAGCAGAATAGTGAGTGCAGCTCTGGAGTATAATACAGGATGTAACTCAGGATCAGTACAGGATAAGTAATATAATGTATGTACACAGTGACTCCACCAGCAGAATAGTGAGTGCAGCTCTTGAGTATAATACAGGATGTAACTCAGGATCAGTACAGGATAAGTAATGTAATGTATGTACACAGTGACTCCACCA
The DNA here is from genome assembly GCF_050947455.1 of Rhinoderma darwinii. Lineage (NCBI taxonomy): Eukaryota > Metazoa > Chordata > Amphibia > Anura > Rhinodermatidae > Rhinoderma > Rhinoderma darwinii. The sequence goes on along the minus strand of NC_134689.1, from coordinate 7,948,939 downwards.
GCAGAATAGTGAGCGCAGCTCTGGAGTATAATACAGGATGTAACTCAGGATCAGTACAGGATAAGTAATGTAATGTATGTACACAGTGACTCCATCAGCAGAATAGTGAGTGCAGCTCTGGAGTATAATACAGGATGTAACTCAGGATCAGTACAGGATAAGTAATATAATGTATGTACACAGTGACTCCAGCAGCAGAATAGTGAATGCAGCTCTGGAGTATAATACAGGATGTAACTCAGGATCAGTACAGGATAAGTAATATAATGTATGTACACAGTGACTCCACCAGCAGAATAGTGAGTGCAGCTCTGGAGTATAATACAGGATGTAACTCAGGAACAGTACAGGATAAGTAATGTAATGTATGTACACAGTGACTCCATCAGCAGAATAGTGAGTGCAGCTCTGGAGTATAATACAGGATGTAACTCAGGATCAGTACAGGATAAGTAATGTAATGTATGTACACAGTGACTCCACCAGCAGAATAGTGAGTGCAGCGCTGGAGTATAATACAGGATGTAACTCAGGATCAGTACAGGATAAGTAATGTAATGTATGTACACAGTGACTCCACCAGCAGAATAGTGAATGCAGCTCTGGAGTATAATACAGGATGTAACTCAGGATCAGTACAGGATAAGTAATATAATGTATGTACACAGTGACTCCAGCAGCAGAATAGTGAATGCAGCTCTGGAGTATAATACAGGATGTAACTCAGGATCAGTACAGGATAAGTAATATAATGTATGTACACAGTGACTCCACTAGCAGAATAGTGAGTGCAGCTCTGGAGTATAATACAGGATGTAACTCAGGATCAGTACAGGATAAGTAATGTAATGTATGTACACAGTGACTCCACCAGCAGAATAGTGAGTGCAGCGCTGGAGTATAATACAGCATGTAACTCAGGATCAGTACAGGATAAGTAATGTAATGTATGTACACAGTGACTCCACCAGCAGAATAGTGAGTGCAGCACTGGAGTATAATACAGGATGTAACTCAGGATCAGTACAGGATAAGTAATGTAATGTATGTACACAGTGACTCCATCAGCAGAATAGTGAGTGCAGCTCTGGAGTATAATACAGGATGTAACTCAGGATCAGTACAGGATAAGTAATATAATGTATGTACACAGTGACTCCACCAGCAGAATAGTGAGTGCAGCTCTGGAGTATAATACAGGATGTAACTCAGGAACAGTACAGGATAAGTAATGTAATGTATGTACACAGTGACTCCATCAGCAGAATAGTGAGTGCAGCTCTGGAGTATAATACAGGATGTAACTCAGGATCAGTACAGGATAAGTAATGTAATGTATGTACACAGTGACTCCACCAGCAGAATAGTGAGTGCAGCGCTGGAGTATAATACAGCATGTAACTCAGGATCAGTACAGGATAAGTAATGTAATGTATGTACACAGTGACTCCACCAGCAGAATAGTGAATGCAGCTCTGGAGTATAATACAGGATGTAACTCAGGATCAGTACAGGATAAGTAATATAATGTATGTACACAGTGACTCCAGCAGCAGAATAGTGAGTGCAGCTCTGGAGTATAATACAGGATGTAACTCAGGATCAGTACAGGATAAGTAATATAATGTATGTACACAGTGACTCCACTAGCAGAATAGTGAGTGCAGCTCTGGAGTATAATACAGGATGTAACTCAGGATCAGTACAGGATAAGTAATGTAATGTATGTACACAGTGACTCCACCAGCAGAATAGTGAGTGCAGCGCTGGAGTATAATACAGCATGTAACTCAGGATCAGTACAGGATAAGTAATGTAATGTATGTACACAGTGACTCCACCAGCAGAATAGTGAGTGCAGCACTGGAGTATAATACAGGATGTAACTCAGGATCAGTACAGGATAAGTAATGTAATGTATGTACACAGTGACTCCACCAGCAGAATAGTGAGTGCAGCACTGGAGTATAATACAGGATGTAACTCAGGATCAGTACAGGATAAGTAATGTAATGTATGTACACAGTGACTGCACCAGCAGAATAGTGAGTCCAGCTCTGGAGTATAATACAGGATGTAACTCAGGATCAGTACAGGATAAGTAATGTCATGTATGTACACAGTGACTCCACCAGCAGAATAGTGAGTGCAGCACTGGAGTATAATACAGGATGTAACTCAGGATCAGTACAGGATAAGTAATGTAATGTATGTACACAGTGACGCCACCAGCAGAATAGTGAGTGCAGCTTTGGAGTATAATACAGGATGTAACTCAGGATCAGTACAGGATAAGTAATGTAATGTATGTACACAGTGACTCCACCAGCAGAATAGTAAGTGCAGCTCTGGAGTATAATACAGGATGTAACTCAGGATCAGTACAGGATTAGTAATGTAATGTATGTACACAGTGACTACACCAGCAGAATAGTGAGTGCAGCTCTGGAGTATAATACAGGATGTAACTCAGGATCAGTACAGGATAAGTAATGTAATGTATGTACACAGTGACTCCACCAGCAGAATAGTGAGTGCAGCTCTGGGGTATAATACAGGATGTAACTCAGGATCAGTACAGGATAAGTAATGTAATGTATGTACACAGTGACTGCACCAGCAGAATAGTGAGTGCAGCTCTGGAGTATAATACAGGATGTAACTCAGGATCAGTACAGGATAAGTAATGTAATGTATGTACACGGTGACTCCACCAGCAGAATAGTGAATGCAGCTCTGGAGTATAATACAGGATGTAACTCAGGATCAGTACAGGATTAGTAATGTAATGTATGTACACAGTGACTACACCAGCAGAATAGTGAGTGCAGCTCTGGAGTATAATACAGGATGTAACTCAGGATCAGTACAGGATAAGTAATGTAATGTATGTACACAGTGACTCCACCAGCAGAATAGTGAGTGCAGCTCTGGGGTATAATACAGGATGTAACTCAGGATCAGTACAGGATAAGTAATATAATGTATGTACACAGTGACTCCACCAGCAGAATAGTGAGTGCAGCTCTGGAGTATAATACAGGATGTAACTCAGGATCAGTACAGGATAAGTAATGTAATGTATGTACACAGTGACTCCACCAGCAGAATAGTGAGTGCAGCTCTGGAGTATAATACAGGATGTTACTCAGGATAAGTAATGTATGTACACAGTGACTCCACCAGCAGAATAGTGACTGCAGCTCTGGAGTATGATACAGAATGTAACTCAGGATCAGTACAGGATAAGTAATTTAATGTATGCACACACTGACTCTACCAGCAGAATAGTGAGTGCAGCTCTGGAGTATAATACAGGATGTAACTCAGGATCAGTACAGGATAAGTGATTTAATGTATGTACACAGTGACTCCACCAGCAGAATAGTGAGTGCAGCTCTGGAGTATAATACAGGATATAACTCAGGATCAGTACAGGATAAGTAATGTATGTACATAGTGACTCCACTAGCAGAATAGTGAGTGCAGCTCTGGAGTATAATACAGGATGTAACTCAGGATCAGTACAGGATAAGTAATGTAATGTATGTACACAGTGACTCCACCAGCAGAATAGTGAGTGCAGCGCTGGAGTATAATACAGCATGTAACTCAGGATCAGTACAGGATAAGTAATGTAATGTATGTACACAGTGACTCCACCAGCAGAATAGTGAGTGCAGCTCTGGAGTGTAATACAGGATGTAACTCAGGATCAGTACAGGATAAGTAATGTAATGTATGTACACAGTGACTCCACCAGCAGAATAGTGAGTGCAGCTCTGGAGTATAATATAGGATGTGACTCAGGATCAGTACAGGATAAGTAATGTAATGTATGTACACAGTGACTCCACCAGCAGAATAGTGAATGCAGCTCTGGAGTATAATACAGGATGTAACTCAGGATCAGTACAGGATAAGTAATGTGATGTATGTACACAGTGACTCCACCAGCAGAATAGTGAGTGCAGCTCTGGAGTATAATACAGGATGTAACTCAGGATCAGTACAGGATAAGTAATGTAATGTATGTACACAGTGACTCCACCAGCAGAATAGTGAGTGCAGCTCTGGGGTATAATACAGGATGTAACTCAGGATCAGTACAGGATAAGTAATGTAATGTATGTACACAGTGACTGCACCAGCAGAATAGTGAGTGCAGCTCTGGAGTATAATACAGGATGTAACTCAGGATCAGTACAGGATAAGTAATGTAATGTATGTACACAGTGACTCCACCAGCAGAATAGTGAATGCAGCTCTGGAGTATAATACAGGATGTAACTCAGGATCAGTACAGGATAAGTAATGTAATGTATGTACACAGTGACTCCACCTGCAGAATAGTGAGTGCAGCTCTGGAGTATAATACAGGATGTAACTCAGGATCAGTACAGGATAAGTAATGTAATGTATGTGCACAGTGACTCCACCAGCAGAATAGTAAGTACAGCTCTGGAGTATAATACAGGATGTAACTCAGGATCAGTACAGGATAAGTAATGTAATGTATGTACACAGTGACTCCACCAGCAGAATAGTGAGTGCAGCTCTGGAGTATAATACAGGATGTAACTCAGGATCAGTACAGGATAAGTAATGTAATGTATGTGCACAGTGACTCCACCAGCAGAATAGTAAGTACAGCTCTGGAGTATAATACAGGATGTAACTCAGGATCAGTACAGGATAAGTAATGTAATGTATGTACACAGTGACTCCACCAGCAGAATAGTGAGTGCAGCTCTGGAGTATAATACAGGATGTAACTCAGGATCAGTACAGGATTAGTAATGTAATGTATGTACACAGTGACTACACCAGCAGAATAGTGAGTGCAGCTCTGGAGTATAATACAGGATGTAACTCAGGATCAGTACAGGATAAGTAATGTAATGTATGTACACAGTGACTCCACCAGCAGAATAGTGAGTGCAGCTCTGGAGTATAATACAGGATGTAACTCAGGATCAGTACAGGATAAGTAATGTAATGTATGTACACAGTGACTGCACCAGCAGAATAGTGAGTGCAGCTCTGGAGTATAATACAGGATGTAACTCAGGATCAGTACAGGATAAGTAATGTAATGTATGTACACGGTGACTCCACCAGCAGAATAGTGAATGCAGCTCTGGAGTATAATACAGGATGTAACTCAGGATCAGTACAGGATAAGTAATGTAATGTATGTACACAGCGACTCCACCAGCAGAATAGTGAGTGCAGCTCTGGAGTATAATACAGGATGTAACTCAGGATCAGTACAGGATAAGTAATGTAATGTATGTGCACAGTGACTCCACCAGCAGAATAGTAAGTACAGCTCTGGAGTATAATACAGAATATAACTCAGGATCAGTACAGGATAAGTAATGTAATGTATGTACACGGTGACTCCACCAGCAGAATAGTGAGTGCAGCTCTGGAGTATAATACAGGATGTAACTCAGGATCAGTACAGGATAAGTAATGTAATGTATGTACACAGTGACTCCACCAGCAGAATAGTGAGTGCAGCACTGGAGTATAATACAGGATGTAACTCAGGATCAGTACAGGATAAGTAATGTAATGTATGTACACAGTGACTCCACCAGCAGAATAGTGAGTGCAGCTCTGGAGTATAATACAGGTTATAACTGAGGATCAGTATAGGATAAGTAATGTAATGTATGTACTCAGTGACTGCACCAGCAGAATAGTGAGTGCAGCTCTGGAGTATAATACAGGATATAACTCAGGATCAGTACAGGATAAGTAATGTAGTGTATGCACACAGTGACTCCACCAGCAGAATAGTGAATGCAGCTCTGGAGTATAATACAGGATGTAACTCAGGATCAGTACAGGATAAGTAATGTAATGTATGTACACAGTGACTCCACCAGCAGAATAGTGAGTGCAGCTCTGGAGTATAATACAGGATATAACTCAGGATCAGTACAGGATTAGTAATGTAATGTATGTACACAGTGACTACACCAGCAGAATAGTGAGTGCAGCTCTGGAGTATAATACAGGATATAACTCAGGATCAGTACAGGATTAGTAATGTAATGTATGTACACAGTGACTCCACCAGCAGAATAGTGAGTGCAGCTCTGGAGTATAATACAGGATGTAACTCAGGATCAGTACAGGATAAGTAATGTAATGTATGTACACAGTGACTCCACCAGCAGAATAGTGAGTGCAGCTCTGGAGTATAATACAGGATGTAACTCAGGATCAGTACAGGATAAGTAATGTATATACAGTGATGTATTCCTCTCTATTGTGATCAGGTTGAAGGCGTGTTCTACGTGAATGACCCCCTGGAGAAGCTGATGTTTGAGGAGCTGAGAAACGCCTGTCGCGGCGGCGGTACGTCATTTTGCACCGTCTTCTTCCCATGAGATATGATGCGATTGTCCTACGTTGCTGAATGATGTATTTGAGCTCTTATAGGAGAAAGTCTCTTGTGGCGTCTTATTAAAGGGGTCCTCCAACCAGTCTTGGGAAGTTTGGTCCTGTCGTGTGTTACTCTACTGCCTCCGTCCCATCTTCTTGTTCGCTACAGGCGAGGGGGCAAATGGCAGTAGATAACACATGACTGTAGGATCAGACTACACAGGGTTTTATTGTAGTCTGTAACCATGGAGACACACAGATCTGCATAGGAGCCGTAGAAACTAAACCGGACGAGATTTTAATGAAAACTATAATAAATTTTAGTAATCTGGCTATATTGTGAGGAGTAGCAGAGCTGAGTTTGTCAAGTGTGGGCTAGTCGGGGCCTGCTGCTGGCTACAATGTGTCATCTGTGGTGTCTCCTAGAACTGCGGGTAAACCTGCTACCGCATTGTCCTGCCTCAGTTAGTGGTCAAGTACATGACAGATTCAGCTCTGCTACATCTTGGCGCTAGGAACTGCATTCTTCATCCTCCACTGCAGGAAATCTTATGGTGTATATATATATTTCTTTGCTGTTTTAGGAGCTGGAGGTTTTCTACCCGCAATGAAGCAGATCGGCAACGTGGCGGCTTTACCGGGAATCGTTCATGTAAGAGCAGCGACCCTTCCGTCACCTCCTGTGCGCGTGGCCGACTCCATATTTGAGATATATAGAGAGGAACGGGGCGTGCTGCAGGGTGTCTGACCCGGGACATAATGTCCAGGCGGCTGCATTACCCTGCTGTAACCCGAATTTCAAAGGTGTACCCAGTCACTGACAACAAGCAGAGATATATAAGTATATTAGAATGCTGCTTTACTTTTCAATGATTTTTTTTCCTGTCCTGTAGAGATCCATCGGTCTCCCTGACGTCCACTCCGGCTACGGTTTCGCGATTGGGAACATGGCGGCTTTTGACATGGATAATCCTGATGCGGTGGTCTCACCAGGTACAGGCGCAAAATACGGAAATTTAAAGAGCCACGGCTCCTAAAACACGTCATAAGCTCTGTTCACCTGTCGGGGCTTTATAGTTGTTGGGAAAGCTGGGTGACGACAAACATGGCCGCCATTACTGCTTCCGTAGGGGCGATCGCTCAGCTTCTCCATACTCCTGACTTGTAGGGATACAGCGGTTGGGGAACGTATTGCTGCATAAATAGGTTTTCTGCTCAGGGTTGTGGGAAAGTTGGGTGGTCAGATTTGTCAGTGAAGATCGCTCAGGGGTTGATTGGTTTATATTGAAGGATTCGTCTTGAGAAATTGCGCCATGATGATGATGGTCTCTTCCATGCCGTGATGTTGTTCTCTTTTTGTCCTGCAGGGGGCGTCGGTTTTGACATCAACTGTGGCGTCCGACTGCTGCGCACCAATCTTGACGAGGGAGACGTGCAGCCGGTCAAGGAGCAGCTCGCCCAGTCTATGTTTGACCACATTCCTGTCGGAGTGGGATCGAAGGGGGTCATCCCCATGAGCGCCAAGTATGTTGTGTATAAAGGGGGCTCCCAGTGTTATAGGGATAAAGATTAAAGGGGTATTCCCAACTCCGACACCGGATATGCCGTAAATGTCTGCGTCACGCCTGGCGAGGACCTCTCCGCTCATCCTCCACCTGGATGCGGCTGCCAACCCGCCAGGTGGATCGGGGGACCCCCGATCTCGATATAGACGCACATGACATGTGCTGTGGTCCCCCTTTTATCTCTGTAGAATGAAGAGCTTTGCAACTTTCCAATATACTTTTGTGTTTCACTTCTTAACCATTTTCAAGATCTCTGCTTGCTGTCCGTCAGTAAACGGAAACCCCTCCTGACCCAGTCTCGCTTGTTACGATGCAGTAGTGTAGGTAATAGCGATCAGCCTCCAATCCAGCATAGGAATAAGTGCTGATGTTTCAATTTTTTACTATTTCAAGATCTCTGTTTTCGGTCAGTGAATGGAAACCGTCTTCTTTTACATTTAGGGGATTTAAACCCGTTCTGATCCTCTCCCGCTAACACAGGTGGGATTCTTCCACTTTTCCTTTGCACCAGTTTTGATAAATCCTTCCCCCCTCTTTTAAGGTATCCGCTTTCCATCAGTGAATGGAAACCTTCTTGTCTACATTCAAAGACTGAACATGGTCCTGCTCACACATCATTACAATATAATGTAATCCTAAACCTCCCTCCTGTTACGGGCTGATGGCTCTTACCACCTCTGGTGCTTTGTAACAGACTGCAGCTGTGTGAGCAGGATTAGGTCAGAAGGGGTTTTCAGTCTTTGAATGTAAAAAAAAATAATTTCCTATTCACTGACAGAAAGCAGGGATCTTAAAAATGGCGAATATAAACACAAAGTAGAAAGTTTCAATCCCGCACCTGATCAATTGTCCCTGCTCTAATGCTGGGAACCGGCCGCCATCTTCCTCTAGGCGGCAGGACTGCTGGCGATGTGTCTGCAAATCGGCGACTGACCGTTGTTCTTCATAAGAGCATGGCGATCCAGCGGCGTCATGTGACCTGTTATAATTAACCCAATGAATACATGTGATTTCTTGAGCGGTTTCCCGGTAAAGCCTTTATAGGGGGCGCTAACGTGTCCGTCCTCTTCATCTAGAGACCTAGAAGAAGCCCTGGAGATGGGTGTGGACTGGTCCCTCCGGGAGGGCTACGCCTGGGCTGAAGACAAAGAACACTGCGAGGAGTACGGCCGGATGCTGCAGGCCGACCCCAGCAAAGTGTCCTCAAAGGCCAAGAAACGGGGACTGCCCCAGGTACGAGCCGCTCCGGACTGTGGGTTCGATATTGTCCACTTGGGCTGTTCTAATTTTAAGGGGCGGAGATTTCTGTTAAGGGTCAATAACCCTCACGGCATCTCATTATCTTTTCTGCTCCAGTCACATCCAGAGCTGCATTGACCATTCTGCTGGTTACTAGAGTGCAGTGCATTGTGAGGGCTCAGATGGCACAGACTGGTGATAAAACGCAGACACATTGCAAGTAGCAGCATATGGACGATTGTAAATGCAGCTCTGGATGTGACTGGAGTATAAGTCGTGATGTCATGTAAGACCAGGTATTGCCGTCATCGTTTTAATAGGTCATGTATTTGCCGTTACCCTTCTGCAGCTCGGCACCCTGGGAGCCGGTAACCACTACGCGGAGATCCAGGTGGTCGACGAGATTTACGACGAATACGCTGCCAAAAAAATGGGCATTGACCACAAGGGGCAGGTGTGCGTCATGATACACAGCGGCAGTCGAGGCCTCGGGCACCAGGTGGCGACCGGTATGTATGGACGTATATTCTCTAGGGGGCACTCTGCGCAGTTATATGGGTATAAGAACACTAGGTGGTTGTCTTAAAGGGACAGTACACCTGCAGGCTATCTTGTGTACAGTTGCATACAGTGTATTGTTCCCTGTTATCAGCCAGTTCTAGCTGCAGAGAGACTGACTGTTTCCTCACCGGGTTGACTGCCGCGCTGTTATATAATCCTTGTTCTTTCCAGACGCTCTGGTCGCCATGGAGAAAGCCATGAAGCGAGATAAAATCGTTGTGAATGATCGGCAGCTGGCGTGCGCCAGGATCTCGTCTTCTGAGGGTCAGGACTATCTGAAGGGCATGGCCGGCGCCGGGAACTACGCCTGGGTGAACCGCTCGTCCATGACGTTCCTCACAAGACAGGTACGATCCCTAGAGGGCGGGGCTGAGGGGGTTAATACTTGTGACTCCGCCTCTCATTCAGCTCTGTCTCGATCTCAGGCGTTCGCCAAAGTCTTCAACACGACCCCCGACGACCTGGACATGCACGTGATCTACGACGTGTCCCACAACATCGCCAAAGTGGAGCAGCACGTGGTGGACGGGAAGGAGAAGACGCTGCTGGTTCACAGGAAGGGCTCCACCCGCGCGTTCCCACCACATCACCCGCTCATCGCCGTGGATTACCAGGTGAGCTGCGGAGGCTTCTCCATACACCGGGCTGCCATCCCATGATACCGATCCATTACCCATAATCCAGTGCATGAAAACTGAACACTACAGATGAGATAGAGGGGAGTCCGCTGCTTGGGACACCCCTCTATATTCGCCGTAGCTGGAGCCGCGACAAAGATCCGCCTCCACTATGGCAGACTGCTCACGCCGTCATCTGTAAGGACTCCGGATCTGCTGATCGCCAATCGGACGACCACTCTAACATCTTGGCGACATGCACCTTATATATATATATATATAGCGCTGCCGCCAAGTGGTTTGCACAATCTGTTGTGTGTATATATACGACGCCATGGACAGCCGGTTGTCAGGTGTTATAGTACAGCTGACGCTGCTGCAGCGGCCGGATCGGAGATCGCGCCAATCGCGACCACGGCGGGGACTCCCCCTGTCACCCCATCGGCCACAACGCGATCGCAGAGTGCACATGGATTGCCATAGCAGCCGGCGGCCTAACAATGTCCCCCAGGTCTGCCCTCAGTACACGTGTTAGGCCCTGGCAGAGGCGTATTACACAGAAGTACTGCAGTACATTATACGAGCGATCAAGGGATCAAATGGTCAAATCCCCTAAAAAACAAACAGCCATAATTAATGTCGCCGCGTTCATAACATCCCGAGCCATAAAACGATCACGGTATTTAACCCACATGGGGAACGATATAAAACACAATGTTGGAATTGTCGGTTTATCGCACCTCCCCAAAAACTGAACAAAGTGCCATCAAAAAGTCTTATGTGCCCCAAAATGGCACCGATGAAAAGGTCAACTCCTCCAAAGAAAACCAATCCTCACAGCGCTCCGGGGCGGTGGTCTGTCAGCTGAGACCCCACTGAATAAATGCCCATGGCGTTCTCCCAGCACGGAGCGCTCTGGGATTTCCGAGCTGCGTTCAGCGGGTGCACGTTAAACTTCAGTGGGGCAACAAAAAGGTCTCCGAGCAAATAAATACCAAGAGCACCGTGGATATCGTAGCTTTGGATCGGGGTCTGCTGACAGATCTCAATAATGATGTCAAATTGAACCGTCCCTTTAAGACCTTCCTAAAGCCAGAAATATAGGTGTGTGTCCCTTTAAAAGTCTGAGCGGTCCTCCCTCTTCTGATATAATGATGACTGATATTACTCCGGCTCCTCCCCCTGCAGATGACCGGGCAGCCTGTGCTGATCGGCGGCACCATGGGAACCTGCAGCTACGTGCTGACCGGCACCGAGCAAGGCATGACGGAGACGTTCGGAACCACCTGTCACGGAGCGGTGAGTAGAGTCCCCTCCACCCCCCCCCCCCCCCCGTTTCACGTGGCGTTGTGAGGGTGGATTCAGACGTCACTGAGATCTCGGTTCTGTTCTTCAGGGTCGGGCGCTGTCCAGAGCCAAATCTAGACGTAATCTGGACTTCCAAGATGTTCTGGACAAGCTGGCAGACCAGGGCATCGCCATCCGCGTGGCCTCCCCGAAACTGGTCATGGAAGAGGTGAGTGGTCTCCTATTTAATCAAGACACGGATAGGACCCCTGTTCATTCCCGAGAGAGCTCTGAATGTGTATAAAAGCAAGCAGAGATCTTGAAAATAGTGAGCAATTCCCTTCTGTAAATTATAAGAATATTAGAAGTCACCGTGGAGTTCTGTGACCAGGAGGCTGCGGGCCCGGCACAGAGGGGACTCCTGATATTCTTATAATGAATGGGGGGGGGGTGCTTTATTCTTTATAATACATCTCAGCTGCTGTGGAACATCTTACAGAGAGCGAACACTCACAATATAAGATGTTGGTTGGTACAGAAAATGATACTTCTTGCAAAAGTGATCTGCGACAGACCGCTACTGCCGTTAGAGATAAGCAGCGCCTATGTAGCGCCGCTTATCTCTAACCGTCAGGTTTCCATGGGATGATCACACTAATCTCAACGGACGGTCACCATCGACGTGTATTATTATTATTATACGTTCATTAAACTTTATATAAAACTGGAAGTGGGCGGAGGAAACGTGGGCCGTGTAGACGTTCCCTTAACCCCTTGTCGTATTATCACGTACATGGCTCTTGGAACGCAGGGAGGGAAAAACCAAAATAAAAAATGTCTCATGCCTTAAGGGGTTAAAGGGGACATCTACCCGGATCTGATCTGACGGGTCGGACGTGGGTGGGATCTTCTTCAGGTCTGTGGATGGGTCACATGTCTTCATCCCCTCAGGCTCCTGAATCGTACAAGAACGTGACGGACGTGGTGAATACGTGTCACGACGCCGGAATTAGCAAGAAAGCCATCAAGCTGCGCCCCATCGCCGTCATCAAGGGCTGAGGGGCCCCCGGACCTTACAAAGACTGTAAAGAGCCGACGTCTGGCCACAGGCAGCAGGACCGGACCCCCATACTGATGGATCATCACATGTTTTCAATTGTATCTTTCCCTTTAATTTAACCCTTTTAGATTACAGATTCTTCTAGACCCAACCCCTCGTCAATGAATTGAATGTACAGAGGGGGATCGGCTGCCCCACTTTCTCATCCGAATCTCTAGAATTAGACATTTCATTGTTCTGACTTTTTGTTGACCGGCTGCATTCAGACCCTGCGACCTTTTCTTTAGATTTCTGCTTGCTGTCAGTGAATGGGAACATTAGTTGTTACAGACAGAGGCTGCAATTAAGTCCTGCTCACACCGGTTTTTGTTTTTTTCTTCCCATCTCTGGATTTGTCCTATTCAATGACAGCAAGCGGACATCTTGCAGAGGGGGAAACACGTAAACATAAAGTATTCGAGATTTTCAGAAGTTTTCCTTATACAATGATTGAGCTTTTTTTTTTTTTTTTACATAATACTGGAGATCCCCTTTAAGGCCTCATGCACACGGCGCCTATAGTTAAGGTTTTCCTTCTTCTCTCTGCTGTGTGTACAAGCCCTTAAAGGGGAAGTCTACCCTAAAATTATTTTCATTTAGGGTTAATAAAATGTCCCGGAAATTGTAGAAAAATCCTACATGATGTTGGGTACAAGGCCGGTTCACCAGTCCTCATTATAGCATGGTAGCGGTTTATAGACGACATTCGCCGATGAGCCTCCAATCAGATTCTGACATTTTCTTGTCTTTTTTTGGAAAATCAAAGCAAACGTTTGAAGTTTTGTTGCAGTCCCTTTTTGGAACTTCTCAATATATGAGTTTTATATTTTTGTTGTGTGTTCTCTGCGATGATGATTTTTTGATAAATATGTTAAAGGGTGTGTATACTTATGCAATTGCCGTAATACATCAATTAATCAAAGCCTTGATTTAGGAATGGATTGATTTGTGTATACAGCTCCTATGGAGACCTATGTGTCTCCATGGTTACAGACTACAAACAAACCCTGTGTAGTCTGATCCTCCAGTTGTTACTTTCTCCCATTAACCCTTACTCCCTCTTCTTACAGAAGTAACACATGACTGCGGGATCAGACTACACAGGGTTTGTTTGTAGTCTGTAACCATGGAGACACATAACTCTGCATAGGCGCTGTGTACACAAAATGATAGAACATTTGTTAATGAAAACTTATTTTACTTTAGTTTCATTGGAGCAATAAAACAAATGATTGCAAAAGTTTACACACCCTTACTGGCAATGATTTTGTGTGTTTAGCCCTGGGTTGTGTTCACATTTGTTGTTCTCTGTTGTCACCTGTTCCGTCTTTGGAAAGAAAGAAGCGGCAGAGAGGACGACGGGGGAGGGAACTTGGGTTATCGGAGCGCTGAGCAGCGGGTTCCTCCTAAGGGGTTAATAGTAGGGGAGCCTGGTTTTCTGCATTGTAGTAATTCTGAGAAGGATCGGGATTGTTCGGAAGTCTCTTATGTCACTTCCTGTCCGCGGTGACTTGCATTTTGGGGGTTAATGACCTTTCCGGTTGATTTGATGTTTTGTCATTAAAATGCAGAATAATAAAATTTGAGTTATTTTTATTTATTTTTTGACAAATGCAAAAAAAAATCCAGTTCCTAATGTAAAACGAGAAGTGAATGTGCACCCCGGTCAACTTGTTTAATGAAATAGTACAACTGCTATAAAATATGAATCAAATCCGAAAATGTGGTATTCCTGCAGCCACCACTAGAGGGCGCTGCATACTGTTTATACATTGAACTCAATAATACTGTCTGTAGTGAGCTCCCCCTAGTGGCGGCTGCAGACAGAATGTTCTAGCGTTTTTATTAATTCTACGACTGTAGAGGATTTGGAGCTCTGTATCAGAAAAAGAGCTCCAACCGCTATAGAGATGTCATGAAATGAATCGGCACAGAATTTTGTTCCGTTTAGATTTTTTACCAAAAAATGGATAATGAAAAGTTCTGCCTAATTCTAGTAACCATTTTTAATATCTGTTTGCCGTCGTTGAATGGGAACATTCTTGTTTACGTTCACAAGCTGTCAACCTGTTCACAGCTGCGAGTTTGCTGCAATTGTCAAACAGCCTGGATCCAGACTGATACGTAGTTTGCGGCAATCGAGATAGAAGGGATTTGTGCTATGGATGTGTTTGGCTCCTAGAAGATTGTTTGTCTGTCTAGACTGGATACGTTGTAGCAAACTCTGAGCTGTGAGAAGTATTAGATCTGCACAGATTTGCATCTCAAAACAAGTATTTTTCTCTTCACTGACTGCAAACAGAGTTCTTAAAAATGGCAAAGAATGGAAACGAGGAGTGTATTGTTGTTGCAGAACTTTTCCAACCTGTCACTTGACAAATAATTATTAATTATGAGAAATAATCACCCGGATCTCTCATCGGAAGGTTTATAATGGAGAAAAATCGGGGACTGCCCCTAGAACCAAACTCAGCAGGTTAATGGAAGCTGGTGTGATGTCGCCATCTAGTGGTCAAACTACAGAATGCATCAACCTTCTGTCCAGCGCTGTATATTAGTCCATTCAGATAATACATTATCATTCGGGGTAATTTACAGTAAAATGACTTTAATCTGAATGCTCGTGATGTGTGAACAAATATTAAGGATAAAGATGATGATGATCCCGTGAAATAAAGCGCGTTGGCTCCGTGGTTACCACTGTCGCCATTCAGCGCTGTGGTCCTGGGTTCGAATCTGTATGGAGTTTGTATGTTCTCCCCGTGTTCTCGTGGTTTTCTTTCATGTTCTCCGGTTTCCAAAAATAAACCAATCGGTTAATTGGGTTCCTATGACGTTGACCGAAATGTGCGTCTGCGGTAGGGAGATTTGACTGTGCGCCGTATTGGAGGACAGAGATCGATGTGGGTGATGGTCGTTTCTCTACAGCGCTGTGGAATATGTGAACGCCGCATAATCAACCGGAAATGAATCCAATTCACAGCATGTATTCTGTGCAGCAATTTAAATGATCGCACTGCATCTTTTCACCACTAGAGGGCGACTTGTACAGTGGGTGGTCCCAGGTGTGTACAATATTTGGGGGTAGACTTTGCTAAAGACTGAGGGTTCCGATTAACAATCACTCTCAATCTTGTAGGGAAAAGGCGGCTGGTATGTGGCACCGTACCATCAGGCTAGGGTTACATTTGGTCGCCCTCGAGTTCAGGGGTCCCCTATGATTGAAAGAAGTCACGGCCGACTTGCGAAGTCTTTCTGCTATTTCGATCTACGACGTTTATGGCGGATCTACGGGATATATGCCATAAATGTCTGATAGATGCGGGTCACGCCTGACCCCGGTCTCGCCTGGTGAGGCTACCACCCCATCCAGAATGAGAGGTGGCTGCGCATGTGCCCGTCTCCCTCCTATTGATTCTTATGGGAGTTCCGGAAACAGCCGAGTCCAGAGGCGGAAAACTAGTCCTGACCTGGTACTGATCTCGCAGCTACGCAATATCCAGTCTTGACAATAATCTGTGGTTAAATACATCAGCAGAACAAATTTCTGTCCTATTCTGCTAGTTCGTTACAATGTATCAGTGCAGGTAAAATGTATCTGTCTAAAGTCTAGACTGGATATAATTGTAACAAACCCTCAGCCCTCATCGAAGCATTGCCAGGTCTGTACAGGTTTTCAGCCCCTGGATCCAAACGGGAATGTTCCCATTCACTGACAGAAAGCAGAGATCTTGAAAATGGTAAAAACTGTATACCAATTGGACAATTGCAAAAAATGTTTTACTATACACAGATTAGACTTCTATAACATTGGGAAAAACCCTCTACAGAAACGTCAAGTCTTTTAATTTGTATGAACATTAGTAATGGGGTAGTCCAGATATAAAGTGACCAATCACAGCAGAGATCAAGTCGGATGTGATGGGATCGGGACAAGCTGGAGCTTTCCTATTCTAGCTGTGAAGTAATTATGGGGTCTGGTTTAGGGCTTCTCTGGATAAAGTCGGTGAGGGGCTGTTACATACGGGAATTTCTTTGGTATAGTGGGAAGTACCATGGGAAATTTTGGCCAAATACGACCCGTTTTCCTCCGGTGGAGGGGTCAGAGATCCCAAGTCTAGTGAGTCTTGAAGACGTTTGATGTATCCGATTGCTGCTCGCAGGGTCTCCACTTTGCTCAACCATTTCTCGGCCGTGTCCTGCGGAAGATGCCGCCTGATACGCGCGTAGCCCTCGTTAACGCATCGCACGCGTTGCCTCTCCCGTTCGTTACGTTTTCGGATGAAGGCCGGCTCCACGGAATAGTCACAAAGTCCCAAGTGGCTTTGAAAAGGCAAGTAAGAAAAGTGCGCCGAGTATCTGCTGTCCCAGTAAGTGGCAGAGTCAAAGTGGAAGGAGACCCCGTATGGTGGGTCGTGGTGGTCCACGTGGATACCCCATGGCATTGAATGGAATGAGGTTCTATTGAAGAACAAATCCTGCTTGCTGCTGTTCATAATTGCAGCGATCAAGCAGAAGTCCAGCAGACGTGGAGAACCTCTACCTCCTGCCCTTCACGGTAAGTATTATTGTGGCCGATAGAAGTAGAGAATGTCTCCCCACGGTCAGTCCTGTCCTGGCCAACTATAAGTATCCCTTCACGATGCATCCACGGCCATCTAAGTTTACAGCCCCTGTAGGCCTTCCTTCACTGTAGGTCCTGTCTTGGCCAACTTCTATATGCCTTCCCTCAAGGTGGGTCCTGCCTTGGCCAACTTAGTGGACAGCCTTTTTTTTTTCCCCTTCACTGTAGGTCCTGTCTTGGCCTAAGTGGAAAACTTCTATATGCCTTCCCCCATGGTGGGTCCTGTCTTGGCCAACTAAGTGGACAACTCTGTCTTCGTGATCAGTCATAGTCAACTACATGTCCCTTTTGAATCCCTTCACGATGCATTCTTGGCCATCTAAGTTTAAAGCCCATATAGGCCTTCCTTCACTGTAGGTCCTGTCTTGGCCAACCTCTTTTTCCCTTCCTTCACCGTAGGTCCTGTCTTGGCCAACTAAGTGGACAACTTTAATATGCCTGCCCTCACGTTGACTTCTGCCTTGGCCAATTAAGTGGACGACCTCCACCCCCCCCCCTTTCCTTCACTGTAGGTCCTGTCTTGGCTGACTAAGTGGACAACTTCTATAAGCCTTCCCTCAAGGTGGGTCCTGTCTTGGACAACTAAGTGGACAACCTCTATGTGCCTCCCTTCACTGTAGGTCCTGTATTGGTCAATTAAGTGGACAACCTTTTTATCTCTTCTTTCATTGTAGGTTTTGTCTTGGCCGACTAAGTGGACAACTTCAATTTGTCTTCCTTCCCTGTGTTTTCTGTCTCGACCAACTAATCTGACCACTTATGTCTTCCTTCACGGCGGGTCCCATCTTGGCCCACCTGTAGACGACCTTAGTAATAGTTGGCTGGTTCCACCATTAACTTTCTGCTGTTGCGTTTCAGATGCCACCCAGTGTGAACGCCTGAATCCAACAGCCTTTTAATCCGCCCTTAACAAGAGTTGTCTTTGTGGTCTTTTCATTGGTGGGATGATGAGGAGACGGCGGCGGTGGAGGAGGAGGAGGAGGTGGAGGAGGAGGAGGAGACGGCGGTGGAGGAGGAGG
Source organism: Rhinoderma darwinii (assembly GCF_050947455.1). Classification (NCBI taxonomy): domain Eukaryota; kingdom Metazoa; phylum Chordata; class Amphibia; order Anura; family Rhinodermatidae; genus Rhinoderma; species Rhinoderma darwinii. The sequence goes on along the minus strand of NC_134689.1, from coordinate 7,930,529 downwards.
AGGTGATTTCCTTGGATTCTAGTAAGAAAAGTAAAAACATAAACAGAATGAGCATTCCTTGTGACCTGCGGCTGCGTTTGATGTTGGTCTCTCTGAAAGATTGGAAATTTACGCACATCTTCAAAGACCTCGTGTTCTCCGTCCTGTCACCTATTTACTTCTGGAGGAAAGGGATATAGAAGTGTCCTGGGGCAAAGCCCACCTGGTGCCCTCATCAATTACATTCATGATCATTTTCCTGTCATCGGTCGGTGCCCTGTTCTCCTTGAAGTGATGCTCGAATATGTTCAAAACTTAAAGGACCACTAACCCAGTCATCAGATGTCAATGTACCTGGAGGGTCTCATCACTGGAGATATGGGACATAAAGTAGTAGTTTTGGGGGGGGGGGGGGTTGCCATTCAACGGTGTTATACAGATTTAGAAAAACAGTGCCAACCCTTGTCTATAAGTTGCATCTGGGATGGCAGCTCTGTCCCATTTAATGGATTTGAGCTGCAATACCTCACGCAACCTGTGAACAGGTGTGGTGCTGTTTTTAGAAGAATGCAGCCATGGTCTTGTAATCCTACACAACCCCTTTAATGATGACTTATGGACCCGTGTGATCCAAAATCTCTCACAATCACTGTCCTGCCATTTCACGCCCGTTGGTTCCCTCGCTCTAGTGGGGTCTACTCCATCCCAATGGATCACCAAGGAATGGACGACGGCCTCCTGGGGGGGTCACTGGAGAGCGGGTGCTATTGATTCCCGGTCACAATGGTATTGGGGTTGTGGTCAGGGCGTTTTATGGGGCATTCTACCAACTTCCTGGAAATGAAGTCTATAGGTGCAGCCGCTGCGTACACATCTGTATGGAATGGCTGAGTATATACACAGGAGTAGTGATCCCGCTGCGCTGAACTGTCCCGGCACGGGGGAGGGGGCCCCGGCACAGGGGGGAGGGGGCCCCTATTTATGTATTGTCTGTTTTTGACAGTGATGAGAGAATGGAATTTACATAACATGAAGGGGAAAAGGGATCACCGCTCAGTAGGTCACCATATCTGTTGTCAAATCATTGTATCTAAGCCATGTGTGATACTGTCTACAAAACCAGAGTATCTAAGCCAATTGTGTGATACTGTCTACAAAACCAGAGTAGCTAAGCCTATTGTGTGATACTGTCTACAAAACCAGAGTATCTAACCCTATCATGTGTGATACTGTCTACAAAACCAGAGTAGCTAAGCCTATTGTGTGATACGTCTACAGAACCGGAGCATCTAACCCTATCATGTGTGATACTGTCTACAAAACCAGAGTATCTAACCCTATCATGTGTGATAGCGTTTGCGGAGTCGGTGTATCTAAGCATAAAATGTCTGATACTGTATGCTGAGCTGTGTATCTAAGCCTATCATGAGTGATTCTCTCTGCTGAGCTGTGTATCTAATCCTATCATGTGTGATACAGTCTGCTGAGCCACTGTATCTAAGCCTATCATGTGTGATACAGTGTCATAGAAACAATCGGCACTATTTTCCCCATCAAGAAATCACTGAATACCGTTATAAAATATCTATAAAATACTGTCAATAATATAATTATATATCACGGCGGAAGAAAAAAAGTATATATTCTATTCACCTGTATCGGTGTCAATCGTACTATGTGACAACAGCAGCAGTAGGCAATGTCACCCAGCTTTCCACAGACCCTGAATGGCACATAACCCTACATTGCGGTGGAAGGCGACTCTTATTACGATGCAGGGCTTGGGTGACCCCCCCCCCCCCCGCCCCCCGCGGGCCCAGTAATGGTGTCCACTAGAGGTTGTCACCCACAGAAAATGGAAAGACTTCACCTGAAAGAGCGGCCGCGGGACTTACGATCAAGGACGTCGCCTCAGGACTTCGGTTTCCTTCCGCTGTTCCTTCTAGAAGGCTGTTCCTCGTCAGGGCACGGCTGGATCCTATGGGGAATGAGAAGATGTTGATGTTTATATAGTCTCGGCCAAGGACCCCCCACCCCGGCCCCACCCCCTCGGCAGCATGTGGGTGTTTTGGTCTGGGAATTCCCATATTACATCAAAAGCTAATTCCAGGATCCCATAGGTGTGCTCCCCGCCCCGCAGACCGCGGCCTGGATCACATTACAGAACAAGGTGTTTGAGGGGGATTTTTGGCGTAATAACGGATTACACGTATCCGCACGATGAGAAGTATCATGATCCCGGCTGATGTGTACGGGTCTGATATCACAAAGGAATCAAAAAGGTGCCAGCTTATTATGGTGGCATGAAACCAAGAGGGGGGAGGGGGGGGGGCGTACGATTTAAGAAAGAAGAAGATGACACCTCACGCCGTGGAGATTTCTGACGTGTCACATGAGGTTATTCCCACTGTTCCGCAGATCTGTGAGCCGCCATATAACCTGCGAGGGACGCAGGGGTACAATATCGGCGACTTCCCGAATCGTAGCCCAGGCTCTAGACATAACGCGTGCTCGCCAACGTTTAAGATTCAACTTCACGGAGACTTGACATAGAAAAATGGTTTCGTATACAAGCCCCGCCCATAAGTACAGACCACACCCTCATAACGGCGGCTAAAGTGCCTCTATTTACAATGCCGTCTGAGTGACCCCATAATGACTTAGCAAAGTGCCCCCATTAACATTGCAGATCGAGTGCCCCATTAACAATACTACCAGCAGAGTGCCCCCATAAGAAGTGCCAGTAGAGTGCCACCATATAAGCAATACCACCAGCAGATTGCCTCCCTCCAGCTACCACTAGGGGGAGCCCACTGCATACATATTTATTGAACTCGCATTGAAGTCAATGGTGGAGTAGTTGCCCATAGCAACCAATCAGATTCTCCCTTTCATTTTGCAGAGGTTCCTTGGAAAATTAAAGGGGGAATCTGATTGGTTGTCATGGGCAACTGCTCCACTTTTCCTTTGCACCAGTTTTGATAAATCTCCTAAAATGGGTGCAATATAAATATATGTGCAGTATGTTCCCCCTGGCGGTGCATCGGTTTACTTGGTCTGTATGGGTTTCTGGCAGAGAATGTTTCCATTCACTGACAGCAGGTGGAAATCTTGAAAATGATAGATTAGAGACACAAAGTGTATTTGGGTTCACACAGAGTTTTTTTGCAGGCGGAAAATCTGCCTTAAAATTCTGGAATTTTGACGCCGATTTTCGCTGCGTTTTTCGCTCGCGGCCATTAAGCGCCGTAGCCAAAAAACGCCACGAAATACGCTTTCTCTGCCTCCCATTGATGTCAATGGGAGGTCAGAGGCGTAACTGCCCGAAGATAGGGCATGTCCCTTACTTTTCCCGCGAGATGGTTTTTCCTCTTGAGGGGAAAAAAACACCTTCGCCTCCCATTGAAATCAATGGGAGGCTTTTTTGGCGCGGTTTCCACGTAAAAAAACTCTGTGCAAATTGAAGAACTTGTTATTATATATCGAGTAAGATTTTATTAAAACGAACATCTGCTGGCAGTATTTGTAAACTCTGCTTATGTAGAGAAATGGTACATGCTGCAGAGCTGCACTCACTATTCTGCTGGTGGAGTGTCTATATGACATCCCCTTGGAGAAAACTTTTTGCTAACTGCTATATCATGGAATATACACTGGTAATAATAAATGAGACGTGATCTAGATTATATTATTATTATAACACACCCATTATATTATATAATACACGGGACACAGGAGGTATAGGGGACCACTATCATCGTCTCTCGTCACCATAGCAACAGCAGGGATGCCAGAGCTGTGAGCTCTACTAGAGCCCCGCCTACTCGGAGGTGGCGTGACCTCCCGCCGAGGCGTGATTGGTCCGTTCTCTCGCTCTGATGTCACTTCCGTGTACGCCATCTTGGGAGTGGAAGCAAGTAGAAAATTACAAGGAGAGAAAGAAGAATGGCAGAGAGCGGCGCTGCGAGAGATGGGTGTGAGTAATAACGGACCGTGACGTGTCCCCCCGGTGTTTATATGGGGCTCTGATTATAGAGAGGCGTGGGGTGTCTGTCAAGGATTATCTGAGAAGCTCTGGGGGGACTACAATTCCCAACATGCCCTGCATGTCATAGGCTGCTTCCCTTTGTGATCTGTCAGTGCTGTGTGTCCTTAGACGGCAGGAGATGCATCTATAACTGTACGATGATCGGAGGTGACCTGTTATAATAGAAGGAATGATAGTGACTCAAATCAGAAACAATGTGCATACATTACATGCTGTATTATACTCCAGAGCTGCACTCACTATTCTGCTGGTGGAGTCACTGTGTACATACATTACATTACTTATTCTGTACTGATCCTGAGTTATATCCTGTATTATACTCCAGAGCTGCACTCACTATTCTGCTGGTGGAGTCACTGTGTACATACATTACATTACTTATCCTGTACTGATCCTGAGTTATATCCTGTATTATACTCCAGAGCTGCACTCACTATTCTGCTGGTGGAGTCACTGTGTACATACATTACATTACTTATCCTGTACTGATCCTGAGTTACATCCTGTATTATACTCCAGAGCTGCACTCACTATTCTGCTGGTGGAGTCAATGTGTACATACATTACATTACTTATCCTGTACTGATCCAGAGTTATATCCTCTATTATACTCCAGAGCTGCACTCACTATTCTGCTGGTGGAGTCACTGTGTACATACATTACTTATCCTGTACTGATCCTGAGTTACATCCTGTATTACACTCCAGAGCTGCACTCACTATTCTGCTGGTGGAGTCACTGTATACATACATTACATTACTTATCCTGTACTGATCCTGAGTTACATCCTGTATTATACTCCAGAGCTGCACTCACTATTCTGCTGGTGGAGTCACTGTGTACATACATTACATTACTTATCCTGTACTGATCCTGAGTTACACCCTGTATTATACTCCAGAGCTGCAGTCACTATTCTGCTGGTGGGGTCACTGTGTACATACATTACATTACTTATCCTGTACTGATCCTGAGTTACATCCTGTATTATACTCCAGAGCTGCACTCACTATTCTGCTGGTGGAGACACTGTGTACACACATTACATTACTTATCCTGTACTGATCCTGAGTTACATCCTGTATTATACCCCAGAGCTGCACTCACTATTCTGCTGGTGGAGACACTGTGTACACACATTACATTACTTATCCTGTACTGATCCTGAGTTACATCCTGTATTATACTTCAGAGCTGCACTCACTATTCTGCTGGTGGTCACTGTGTACATACATTACTTATCCTGTACTGATCCTGAGTTATATCCTGTATTATACTACAGAGCTGCACTCACTATTCTGCTGGTGGAGTCACTGTGTACATACATTACATTACTTATCCTGTACTGATCCTGAGTTATATCCTGTATTATACTACAGAGCTGCACTCACTATTCTGCTGGTGGAGTCACTGTGTACATACATTACATTACTTATCCTGTACTGATCCTGAGTTATATCCTGTATTATACTCCAGAGCTGCACTCACTATTCTGCTGGAGGAGTCACTGTGTATATACATTACATTACTTATCCTGTACTGATCCTGAGTTACATCCTGTATTATACTCCAGAGCTGCACTCACTATTCTGCTGGTGGAAACACTGTGTACACACATTACATTACTTATCCTGTACTGATCCCGAGTAACATCCTGTATTATACTCCAGAGCTGCACTCACTATTCTGCTGGTGGAGTCACTGTGTACATACATTACATTACTTATCCTGTACTGATCCCGAGTAACATCCTGTATTATACTCCAGAGCTGCACTCACTATTCAGCTGGTGGAGTCACTGTGTACATACATTACATTACTTATCCTGTACTGATCCTGAGTTACATCCTGTATTATACTCCAGAGCTGCACTCACTATTCTGCTGGTGGAGTCACTGTGTACATACATTACATTACTTATCCTGTACTGATCCTGAGTTATATCCTGTATTATACTCCAGAGCTGCACTCACTATTCTGCTGGTGGAGTCGCTGTGTACATACATTACATTACTTATCCTGTACTGACCCTGAGTTACATCCTGTATTATACTCCAGAGCTGCACTCACTATTCTGCTGGTGGAGTCACTGTGTACATACATTACATTACTTATCCTGTACTGATCCTGAGTTATATCCTGTGTTATACTCCAGAGCTGCACTCAATATTCTGCTGGTGGAGTCACTGTGTACATACATTACATCACTTATCCTGTACTGATCCTGAGTTATATCCTGTATTATACTCCAGAGCTGCTCTCACTATTCTGCTGGTGGAGTCACTGTGTACATACATTACTTATCCTGTACTGATCCTGAGTTACATCCTGTATTATACTCCAGAGCTGCACTCACTATTCTGCTGGTGGAGTCACTGTGTACATACATTACATTACTTATCCTGTACTGATCCTGAGTTACATCCTGTATTATACCCCAGAGCTGCACTCACTATTCTGCTGGTGGAGTCACTGTGTACATACATTATATTACTTATCCTGTACTGATCCTGAGTTACATCCTGTATTATACTCCAGAGCTGCACTCACTATTCTGCTGGTGGAGTCACTGTGTACATACATTACATTACTTATCCTGTACTGATCCTGAGTTACATCCTGTATTATACCCCAGAGCTGCACTCACTATTCTGCTGGTGGAGTCACTGTGTACATACATTACATTACTTATCCTGTACTGATCCTGAGCTATATCCTGTATTATACTCCAGAGCTGCACTCACTATTCTGCTGGTGGAGTCACTGTGTACATACATTACTATATATAATCAGATGGATGTTCAGAACTTGGTCTGAAGACAATTTCCAGAATAGAAATCCCCAGAGCAAGGTCTGTGCAGACACTGAACAAGCAGGGAACGCTGCATTATAGGGGTATTCCCATCTCATAAACGGCATATCCTGAGGGTGAGGGGCCGCGGCTCTTTTTCCTTTATCGTTTGTAGATTATTCTCTTCCCTCTGAAGATTCTCTGGATTATCTGATAATCCGGCACTTGTCGGGTCCCATTGATGTTGGTAGCAATTTTCCCGTGTATAACACACGTCTCCCCTATTAGGATTTGTATCTTATTTGACCGTGTGATCTTGTTCCTCGCAGCAGCCCGTCTATGACCGGACTTCACCCCCCACGTAAGATGGCGCCTCGTCGTTATCTGCGGTGTCCACCGGCCTGTCCAGGGTCAAGATTTATCTGAGAATGAAAACCAGAACGGACTCAGGTAACGTTCACTTCTATGTAGAGCGGATCACCTGGACTTCACACCCGGGGGGAGACGTCGCTGTGGGACGCACATTAAGCGCAATTCATCAAAATGCTGCATGCGGCGTGACATGTCTGACGCAACTATCGAGGCATTTCCCTTTTATTATGGCGAGCGTACATATACCGATAATTTGGCGCATTTCTTTAATAAATTTGGCGTATTTTACGACTTCCTTAGCCACACCCCCTTATCTTAACACTTTCAAGACTGTCGAAGCACAAACCGTGTAATATATATATTTTTTATTTTATTTTTTTGGCCCCCACGATAAATGATTGAGGGTCTATCTATTAGTTTTTGCATTTTATAAGTAACTGAATATAAACCTTATTCGGGGGAGGGGGGACGTCTTCCTCGCCGTCCAGCAGCCTGTGGTTCCCCTTTCCCGTCCTCCAGGATCTTTGAAACCTCCTCAGTCACCAAAATAATCCATCTAGTGTAAAAAGTGACATCTCAGGAGGCCGGCCCTCTGACCTCATCCAGGCCGGCCTCCTGGGGGGGTGTTTCATTCCATGTGACCGCCGCTACAGCCTGTGATTGGCTGCAGTGGTCACATGGGATGAAATGTCATCCCAGGAGGCCCTGCTGGAGGAGGGAACACAGACTTCTGGCTAAGGCCCTATCCACACGGCAGGGATTCTCAGCCATCACACGGCCGCAGTGGGAACAATAGACGCCAAATGGGGCTATTCACACGGCAGTTTTTTTGGTCAAAAAATGGAACATTCCCTATTTTGGTGCCGTTCTCCCGGCCGCACGGCTTCCTCTTGGATGTGATCCGAGTGACGGCCTTTCTTTCTGCCCCTTGTTGGCGCTCTTCTCCTCCTCACAGTGCGAAGTGCATGTGAGGAGGAGGAGATTTTTTTGCTCCCTGTATGAGCGGAATTCCTAATCCCCGGCCACAGCGTTGCCGAAGCTGTGGCCGGGGATTCCGCTTCAGGAGAAGTCACTGACCATATATGGACAGTGAAGTCTGGGACTCCTCCTGGAGCGGTCTCGTACAGTGGCACTATCTACAGGAAGGGGGGGGGGGTGCCATCTGTGGGAGGGGGTGTGCTATCTACAGGGGTGCTATGTATTGGGGGCTGTGGCGTTCTCTACAGAGGGTGGCTTTGTGTGGCAGAAAAAAATTGACAAATGAAATTCATCTGTTTTTAAAGCGGACAGGGAAAAAAACGGATGCAAAACAGGTCAAAAACCCGGAACGGATGCAAAACGGCCATTTTTATTGGCCCACACTTGGACCCTGTCGTGTGAATAGAGCCTAAGGCCCCATGCTCACGAGCGTGCTTTTGCGGCCGCAATTCCCCCCGAAAATCCACAGGAAAATTGCGGCCCCATTCATTACTATGCGGTGGTTTCCACGGTCCGTGCATGGCCCAGGAGCCTGAACCGCAGATAAGAACGGACATGTCTTATTTCGGCCGTGTTCTGCGGTCCGGGCTCATAGCAAATAATGGCCGCGGCCATGTGCACGGCCCGCGATTTGCGGGAGGCTCGCGGGTGACACTCCGTGGCCGGCCGACCTGAAAATCACAGCCGTGCTCATGGCTACGGTCGTGTGCATGAGGTCTAAAGTATGATATTTTTTTTTCCTGAGTTGCGTTTTTTTGCGGCGGAATCGCTGCGAACCCACCGCAAACAACGCGACAACTGCCATTTTTTGCGGGATTTACCTCCCCGTTGAATTCAATGCGGAAAACCTGCAACAAATAAACCGCGTTTACGCAAATAGAATTCCGCACCGCAGGTCAATTTCTGAGCGTTTTTTCCGCTGATCATTTGCGCAGCGTGCGGAGGAGATTTGTTTCCTCTCATCCACTTTGCTACTGTTTTCCGCAGAAAAAAATTCCGTAGCGGTTTATCCGCAGTATTTACGCAACATGTGAACTGACCCTTAGACTAAATTCTGGCGATATTGAATCGCATAAGACAGCATGGATGCAATACTGACCGCATGTGGATATATCCCTGATGGAAACCCTCTCCATAGACTTCAATGGGCATTTTTAATTTGCAAAACCGGATACGCGCTTGTCAGGAGCCTCATAGAATAACATTAGCTCCATGAAAAATTCGTACAGGCCGTGATTCCGTGCGCCACATTTATTAAAGGGGTTTTCCTATAATAAAAATGTATCACCTATCCACAGGACAGGTGATCGATATCTGATCGGTGGGGGTCCAACTGCTGGGACCTCACGATCCTGAAAACGAGCTTACCTGACCATCCCTGTGAATGGAGCGGTGGTCGAGCATGCGCTGTACTGCTCCATTCACATGGGGCTCCTAGCAACGGCAAGATAAGCTCGGGATCGGAAGGGTCCTAGCGGTCGGACCCCCACCGATCACCTACTTATCACATATCCTTTAATCGTTTTAGACACTTTTTGCGCCGCGTTTGACAAGGGGGTGTGGTTTACATGAAAGGGGCGTGGCTTAAATGCACGTGTGGTGCGCCAAAATTTTGGCACAGAAACTGCCGTAAGCTAAGCCAAACATGAGGTGGTATAAGGTAGGGAAGAGTTTCCTAATTGTCTAGCAAGATGCGGCAAATTTATCATACAGCGTGCGCTGCTTTGATAAATTTGGCGCATCTTCTGACCGTCTGGTCTATGTTTACGCCGTCATAATATTACACCGTATTTGTAAATCTGCCCAACAACAAAACTGTCCCTTTTGCCCATAGCAACCAATCAGAGTGCAGCTTTCATTTCTTTTGCTGCTCTGGAAAAATGAAAGCTGAGCTGTGATTGGTTGCTATGGGCAACAGGGCCATTTTTCTCTGATTTCTCCTGCACCATAGACTGTAGGTAGTCACAGGACTCGTCATCGTTGTGTTTCTTCGTAGAATGAACGATCTGAACTTGAGCGCTGTGGGCATGGACCAGCTCAGCTCCTCCTCCGTTACCAACACCCTGTCCGTCTCCGGAAGTCATCTCGGGCTGACGGCTTCTCCGCCACACAACGCTCTTACCACGTCAGGTAAATAAACCAGCCGGGTCTGTAGTCCTGTATTATAACCATATTATCTACTTCTACTCCAGTCACAACCAGATCTGCAGTATAAAGTCAAACCTGTCCCAACACTGAAAACTTCCGCTGCCTTGTATTGTGGGAGATGTAGTGTTATCTAGGTCTGGGCGTTCTATTCAGTCACGTATGTGGATGTGATTGTCTCAGCGCTGGGATATAAAGTGCTGATTCCAGTGAAAACCACTACAGTCAGAATCTTCCCAGCCTGAAATGGCTGATAACAGAGAGCAATAGAATGACGGCCGTTTTTTACATGACTTTTTCGTTTTTCTTTTTCCCTCCATCTTTGTAGGATTACCCGTGGCGATCCCTAACCTGGGGCCGTCCCTGAGCTCCCTCCCCTCTGCTCTGTCCGTCATGCTACCCATGGGAATCAGCGAGCGGGGCGTCATGTGTGGGCTACCGGAAAGGAATTACGCCCTACCGCCGCCACCGTACCCGCACCTGGAGAGCAGCTACTTCCGGCACATACTCCCCGGTACTGTATGTCCGCTGTGGAATATTGGCAGCATTTTTTATTTCCCGATTTGTGGCTGAATGGTGGGAATCGATCCAAGGAGAAGCGTCAGGTCGTGTTGACATGTAAGGAAAATGTCCGGTGCCGAAATGGCCTGAAATCTGCCGAAAAATCCGAGAGCAATCGGAGATCACTCCGATCCCGTCTGTTTAACCACTTAGATGCTGACGTCAATAGCGACCAATAGAAAGAGGGGGAGGCACCTACGACAGCCCATCCCCCTCTGCTCGCCACGCTTTCACTAATGAAGGCCCCCTGGTCTGCCCGTCATATAGCCGATCCACTACAGCACATTAGGACTGCAGTATGTTTCAAGCGATCACTGGTTCAAGTCCCCTGGGGTGACTTAAAAAAAAAATGCAAAAATAAAATGTCAAATATTTTTTTTTTTCAAAAAATATATATTTTTCCAGTACATTATATGGTACAATAACTGGTGTCATGAAAAACTACAACCCGTCCCGCAAATAAACAGGTCCTCATATGGCTGTATCGACGGAAAAAAATAAATATGTATGGCTTTTGGAAGCTGGGGAGGAAAAAGTGAAAATCCGAAAACGGGCTGCACCTCCTACGGGGTTAAGCTTTGATCCAAAATTGCATGAAGGCGCCCAAAAATGTGTAAGTTGCAGGATGGTGTATTTTGTAATGACCGTTCCACAGTGACGTAATCTTCTTCTTCTTTCTTCCCAGGCATCTTGTCCTATTTAGCGGACCGGCCCCCTCCCCAGTACATACACCCCAGCTCGTTGACTGTGGACTCTAATGGGGGCCTTTCTGTATCCACCAATAACCCGTCTCTGGATCCGTACCAGTCTGTGGGCTCCGTAGGACTGGAGGCAGCAATCGTATCCCTGGACTCTCGCTCAGTGGGTGGGCGGAGCTTACATCCCGGCGATGGCCATGAGGTGGCGCTGGATGGAGGGATTAGCATGGATAACGTCTCCCGGGTGAACAGCCCGATAACGACCGACCGCATTACCGAGGAACTGACAATAGAGGGCGTGACGGGGGAGCACGGACAGATCACCAGGTCCCACGATCCACTCACCGTGGACGCCAACCTACCTCCCGATGCTGTGGGCCACGCCGGAGTTCTGCCGTTGCACGGCGGAACACTGGAGCTTCCTGTTGTCATGGAGACGGAGCATCACATGGGTGCCCGGTCCAGTATGTCGGAGAACTCCCTTACCGATGCCATCCATACCGTGACCTTGAGTAATAACCCCGTCAGCGTGGCCCTCTCTACCTCACACCAGCTCTCGTCCCTGACCTCCGTGTCTTTACACGGGAACGGCATCACCCTGGAGCCAGTCACCGTGTCCTCCATAACGCAGGACGTCTCCCTGCCTGGCGGGCACGTGGGTGCGGGAACTCTGACGTTCGTGTCGTCTTCCCTACAGATGGATTCCAACTCGAACAAGGAAAACATGGCCACCCTGTTTACAATCTGTGAGTAGGGTGGCGGCTCGTCTCTTCGTGATGGTTTTTTTCGATATTGGGAGAAATGGGGTCCCATTTAAAGGGGTCTTCCGACTAAAGACATTGATGGCATTTCCTTGTGTGATCGGTGGTAGTCTGACCCTTAGGATAAAGGGCCTGCAGTGCCAGCTACACTTAAATGGGGTGATATCAGACACGCGCCTGGTCAGTAGCAGCAGCTGAAGAGGCCTGTGCAGTTTATATGGCACTGCAGTCCCTTATTCAAGGGGTTGTGGGGGTCCCAGCTGGTAGTCCTCCACATATCCGACATTGTCGGCATGGCCCTATATACTATATGGCATTGGCAGACATGTTGAGCCCTGATGGTAGCATTCAGCTGACTTGCATTGTCCTGTCCATGATAACCTGCCATTCCACAGCCACCAGTGACTGCCTTATTATCTGGGGGTCTTTTAAAGGGGGTCTCCGCTTTGGACAATCCCTACTTGTTAGACTGATCCCCTGACCATAAGATGATCAGAGTGTCCCCCTGCGGACACCCCCAGAGATCTGTGGGGAAACCTGGTATTCAATCTCCCTGCAGCTCCCCCACAGGAGAAATGAGGTATTACACAGTGTCCATTCATATCAATGTGTAATACAGGACAGGACAGGTCCTCCAGAGAGAGAGACGCTCTTTATAACCGCTCTTTACTCTGGCTTAGAGGTGAGGATCCTGAATAGAGGACCCCCCTCTATTACCAAGAACTCCCTAATAGGGTGTATGAAAATGGGATTTGTGACAATTAGATTAGAGGTTTCCAGCTTCATAGTGAAAAGTTCTGCAGTCTTCCCAGATCTCTTTGCTTGCTGTCAGTGAATGGGAAGCTTCATTGTTTACTTTCATAGGTTGAACATCTGTCCGTGTAATTATCACAGCTGCAGGGCTCGTTACAGTGCTGTTAGCAGAGCAGTGCACAATTAAGTTATTTTGTCAAAAAAGCAAGCAGAGATCTTGGAATCGGAAGAATTGAAGCCTACTGTATATTCCAAAGTTGCAGAACTGTGGTATAAGTAATACACCTTATTTGCTGGGACCAGTAGTATTCAGTGTTTAAACCCTTCCCCCCCCCCCCTTTCTTTGCAGGGTGTACCCTATGTAACCGGGCGTATCCCTCTGACTGCCCTGAACACGGCCCAGTCACCTTTATACCAGACACCCCCATTGAGAGCCGAGCCCGTCTGTCCCTTCCCAAGCAACTGGTGCTAAGACCGTCAGTGACCGGAGCAGACGTGGGTAAGGAATGAGTTGGGTTGCAATTCATCGTATCTTCCGGCTCGTCATAGATACGCGTCTCAAAGAAAACATCGGCAGGACCTGAAGTGAATCAACAATTGGTTCATGTAGTTTTTAGTTCTAACATTTTGAGCGGAATAATTTCTGAATGTTGTTTTTTTTTTTCTACCTGCAGTCACCACTAGGGGGAGCTCACTGCATTCTGATTATCCATTTGGCTCAATAATAAAACTGTATGCAGTGAGCTCCACCTATTGGTGGCTGAGGGTAGACAGAATTTATCATTTACCTTTGTCTGTGCAGAGGATTTGGAGCTCTATCAGAAAAACGGAGCTCCGACTTTTTGGATTTATTTAGATTAAAAAACTAAATATTGCTCAAAGGGGGACATTCACTTTAAACTATTGTTAGTTTGGAACTACTGACCACCTTGATTATTTCAGGAGTATTGACGCAGGACAGTATTCCAGTTCAGACCTGCTTTGGACCATTAATAGGACAAGAGAGTCAGTCTCTAGAAGTTGCCGGCTGGACTGATAAATCCGCCAACCACATCTGGAAGGTAATGTTTATTATCCGTGCCCTAATTCCACACACACACACATGCCCTTATATGATCAAGACTGAGCGCTCTGGTCAGACTCCTCTTCCTAAGTCATGAATGGAATGCCAGAACTGCAGTGAAGACTGACACATTCTCAGGAGTCGTAAGCGAGAGGGTGGAATATGATTTGTATGGATTTATATGCCATTCAGGGGCTTTGGAAAGCCATCGTCATGTGGTGTAATCCTCTGCATCTACTTTTATCATTAGTCTGGTGACTTGCGGAGTCTTAAACCCTCATCTTGATTATCCCAGATTTACAGCAACAACATGATGGAATTCTGCGTCATAACCACGGACGAGAATGAATGTAACTGGATGATGTTTGTCCGGAAGGCGAGGTATTGAGTCCCGGGTGATCTCACGTATAACCCGCCGGGATCGCCAGCCACGTTTCTTAATTCACCTTTTATTCTTGATTTAAGGAATCCGGATGAACAGAATCTTGTGGCTTATCCTCATGATGGGAAGATCTACTTCTACACCACCCGAGACGTCCCGGCACAGGAGGAGCTGCTGTTTTATTACAGCCGGGACTACGCTCAGCAGATGGGTAATAATAGCTCAGTCTCTGCGCACATGTGAACGGAGCCGCACGCGGGAAAGAAACGGCAGGAACGTGTTCTACGTTGTGACTGGCAAATCCGCTGCGGGTCAATTTATGCTGCGGAGACTTCAATGGCGGGAGCGCAGTCTCTGCACTAAAAACCGCAAGTTCAATACTGTTGCGGTTTGTATAGCGATTTTACGGCGATTCCGCTGCAGAAAACGCAGAAAATCCGCAGGCGCACATAAAGTTTGCTACAATCAACGCCTCACCCTAAATCCGCAGGTAAAACCGCTGTGACTGATTTACCTGTGGTAACACTCTTAGGCATCATTTACACAAGCGTAATATACGCGCGTGCTTTTCACGCGTGTCGTACGCACCTATATTAAGCTATGGGGCAGTGCAGACAGTCCGTGAGTTTTGCGCAGCTCGAGTCCGCTGCGTAAAACTCACGACATGTTCTATATTTCAGGGTTTGCGCGCATCACGCACCCATTGAGGTCAATGGGTGCGTGAAAACCACGCAGGTCGCACGGAAGCACTTCCGTGCGAACTGCGTGATTCGCGCAACAGCTGTCAAACTCTGAATGTAAACAGAAAAGCACCACGTGCTTTTCTGTTTACAAACATCCAAACGGAGTGTCATAATGATGGCGGCTGCGCGAAAATCACGCAGCCACGCATCATACGCTGATGACACACGGAGCTGTTAAGTGCCTTTTGCGCACACAAAACGCAACGTTTTTTGCGTACGCAAAACGCACACGCTCGTGTAAATCAGGCCTTAGGCTACATGCAAGCGTTTTAGTATTTTGGTACGGAAAAAATGCACCAAAACCGCAACAATACGCAGGAAATTTGCGGTAAATCCGGATCGTTCGTTTTTGTTTTTTTATTTATTTATTTATTTTTATGCTTTTTTTTCCATGTGGTTTTTACCTTTTGATGCGTTTTCTGGTGCGTCTTCATGCCGCGGATTTTGGTCCGCTATTCCACAGCAATTCGCAAGCGGAAACGCGCGGTTAATTGACATGCCGGGGGTTCTAATAGACGCACCGCAGGTCATTTTCCATCCCAAAAAATACTGCAGCGCGTCCATGACATTTACTGGAATCTCCTTGACTGTGCTGGTACTGTAATACGTTGCGGATTTGCCGCACGCAAATCCGTGCTATAAAAAACATGTAATACGCATCGATTGCATTGAGCCTTAGGCCTTGTTCACACTGCAGATTTTGCAGGTATTTTTTTAAGCTAAAACCAGGAACGGAAACTAAATAGAAGAAATATATAAAGGGAGGTCTTCAAGGTCTCCTCTCCTGGATCCAATTCTGGTTTTGGCTTAAAAAAATACCTGCAAAATCTGCACCATGTGAACATGGCCTAAGGTTTGGAGACTCTGTGGACTTTCTGCTAAGAAAAATCTGCAGCGGAATCTAAAAAAAATAAAAATGCAGGTAAATCTGTCACAGGAATTTGCAGCAAATTTTGCGTTATTGCTGCGGAAACACCAGTGATTTTTCGCAGCGGTTTTATCTGCAGGTTTAGGGTCTGTTCACACGCTGCGTTTTCAGGAGCGTAAATGTAATTATCCGCCGTTTTTAACTCTGCGTGTGAACAGACCCTTAGTGTGAATCCTTGATTATAGGATCTTTATGTTGTCCTGCGAATCTTCTGTGGCTTTTACTGCGATTCCCTAGATAAATTATTTTTAGGGCTGTAGTTTCCCAAATGGGGTCACTTCTGGGGGGTGTCCACTGGTTTGGTCCCTCAGGGGCTTTGCAGATGCCACATGACACCCGAAAACCAATCCAGCAAACTTGAGCTCCAAAAGCCAAATAGCGCTCCTTCCCTTCTGAGCCCCGCCGTGAGTCCAAACAGCCATTTATTACCACATATGGGGTATTGCCGTAATCAGGAGAAATTGCTTTACAATTCTTGGGGCGCTTTTTCTTCTTTATTCCTTGTAAAAATTGATAATTTCTATGTTTTTATTGGGAAAAAATTTAGATTTTCATTTTTGCGGACGAATTCCACTAAATTCAGCAAAAAAAACCTGTGGGGTTAAAATGCTCACTATAACCCTTGATAAATTCCTTGAGGGGTGTAGTTTCCAAATGGTGTCTTTTTGGGGGGTTTCCACTGCTTTGGAGCCACAAGACCTCTTTAACCCTGACATGGTGCCGAAAATATATTCTAATAAAAAGGAGACCCCAAAATCCTCTAGGTGCTCCTTGTGCTAATGGACTGAAGCGCAGGCCTCAGAAGCAACTAGGGCCACATGTGGGATATTTCTAAAAACTGCAGAATCTGGGCAATAAATATTGAGTTGCGTTTCTTGGGTAAAACCTTTTGTGTTATAGAAAAAAATGGATTAAAATGGATTTTCTGACAAAAAAAAGAAATTTGTAAATTTCACCTCTACTTTGCTTTAATTTCTGTGAAACGCCTAAAGGGTTAAGAAACTTTCTGAATGCTGTTTTGGATACTTTGAGGGGGGCAGTTTTTAAAATGGTGTGACATTGGGGATTTCTAATATATAAGGCTCTCAAAGCCACTTCACAACTGAACTGGCCCCTGTAAAAATAGGTTTTGGAAATTTTCTTGAAAATGTGAGAAATTGCTGCTAAAGTTCTAAGCCTTGTGATGTCATAGAAAAATAAAAAAGGATGTTCAAAAAACAATGCAAACATAAAGTAGACATATGGGGGATGTTAATTAGTATTTAGTATTGCTATCTGTGTTTTACAAGCTGGTACATTTTAAATTTTTAAAAATGCTAATTTTTGCACATTTTCTCTAAAGTTTGGTGTTTTTCACAAACAAATACTGAATTTATTCACATTTTTCCACTAACATAAAGTACAATGTGTCACGAGAAAACAGTCTCAGAATCGCTTGGCTAGGTAAAAGCGTTCCCAAGTTGTTACCACATAAAGTGACACACGTCACATTTGAAAAAACCGGCTGCGTCCACAAGGCCAAAACAGGCTCAGTTAATCCTAATACACCGGCCACGAGCGCCGATCAATGAGACGTTGTTGATCGGCGCTCGTTTGCTCCTGTCACACGGATCTATGGATGGGGATTGCTCGTCCCCATATATTACTATCATGTCGGCAGCGCGTCTCCCAAGATGTGCGGCCGACCGATTATATTTAACTTTTTTTTAAAACTATGCGATCAGCAGATGATTGATCTGGTGATCGTTCCCCTGTTTACACAGGATCGGGAACGAGGGGGTCTATGATCGCGTGTCTGCCCGATAATCGTCCAGTGTAAAACCCCCTTGACTTTTGCTGAGCTGTAATTTACATGGAGCAATCCTTGCGCTGTCCCCATACAGTTTGCATGGTGGTCAGCAGCACAGCCCCGGTTTACACGTGTAGATGGGCTGCTGACAAAGGAGCGCGCGCCGTGTAACGTTTCCTGTCACCTCTGCTTTAGGTTTACCCGAGCAGCTGGAGATGCTGCTGCTGTGTCACTGCGGGAAGGAGTGCGTGTCCTACACTGAATTCAAGTCCCACCTGAGCACCCACATTAACGGCCACCTCCCCAGCGAGTCCCTGAGCAACGAGGACACCGGCCAATCAGTGACGCCCGGCAAAGAACGCAAATGGAAGTGTACGGTGTGCCCCCGCTCCTTCTCATCTTCCTCCAAACTTAATGTCCACTACATGGGGCACATGGGCATGAAACCCCACAAATGTGAGTTCTGCAGCAAAGCGTTCAGCGACCCCAGCAACCTGCGCACTCATCTTCGGATTCACACAGGTAAGCCCTGCCCCCCCCCCCTGCTGGATGTAAACATAAATGTTCTGATTCACTGACAGCTAGCAGAGATCTTGAAAATGGCAGGTAATAGAAACACAAAGTATATTAGATGTCTGTAGAACTACAAGGTGTGAGCTTTTAACCCTTTAACCAGCTTGTGACACTTCATGTGCTGCGGTGTCCATACAAGAGGTGGAATATACTATACTGATAAGTTTTTGGCGTCTCCTCCTCAGGACAGAAGAATTATCGCTGCGTGCTCTGTGGCAAGTCGTTCACGCAGAAAGCGCACTTGGCCTCGCACATGGTGACCCACACGGGGGAGAAGAATTTAAAATGTGACTTCTGTGAGAAGATGTTCATGAGGAGACAGGACCTGAAGCAGCACATCCTCACGCATACCCGGTGAGTGGCCACTAGGGGGCAGCTGCATCACAGCTCACCTATATTTAGTGCAATGGCTAATATAAAGGGGGTTTTCTACAATCGGACAACTGATGACCTATCCAGTCATCCGTACGTGACCTATCCAGTCATCCGTACGTGACCTATCCAGTCATCCGTACGTGACCTATCCAGTCATCCGTACGTGACCTATCCAGTCATCCGTACGTGACCTATCCAGTCATCCGTACGTGACCTATCCAGTCATCCGTACGTGACCTATCCAGTCATCCGTACGTGACCTATCCAGTCATCCGTACGTGACCTATCCAGTCATCCGTACGTGACCTATCCAGTCATCCGTACGTGACCTATCCAGTCATCCGTACCTGACCTATCCAGTCATCCGTACCTGACCTATCCAGTCATCCGTACCTGACCTATCCAGTCATCCGTACCTGACCTATCCAGTCATCCGTACCTGATCGGTGCGGGTCTGACACTTGGACCTCGCACCGATCAACTTCTCCGGCTGCTTCTGGGCGCCGGATGTTTTGAACGGTATACAAGAGTTGGAGCCGGAAGCTCGGCCGCTATCCTGTGACCGGAGCCGTCTGCTTCCGGCATGGACGTCTGGTGCCCAGAGGCAGCTAACGGTCGCGGGAGTCTGGGTGTCAGTCGCACCAGTCATATACTGATGACATTTTCTGGGGGATAGTTTCTCAGTTGTCTGGTCGTGGACAATCTAACTGCTGGCAGGACATCGAAGTCGTCATGGATGGGGTCTGGGCGCCGAGACTTCAGGAGAGGTGATGACCAACTCCACTAATACATCAGACGCTCCCCACAAACGCCAAACGCTTAGGGTATGTTCACACGCTAAACTAAAAACTGTAAAATACGGAGCCTGTGATTTCCAGCCGTTGTTTAAGCATCAAGCGTTTTTTTACGGCCCTTTTTAGAGCGGTTTTCCCATTGACCCAATGAAAACGGCTCCAGAAGTGACATGCGCTCCTTTTTTACAATGGGAACGCTGTTTTTTTTCCCATTGAAATCAATGGGCAGATGTTTGGAGGCATTCATGTTTGATGTTGGGGGATGTTACACAGAAACCATGAACGGAGCCGATTTTTAATTTCTCACCATTATTGAGCTGAAATAACATGCCCCCCCCCCCTCCAACAGAGAAAGACAAATCAAGTGTCCGAAATGTGACAAGCACTTCTGTAGAACGAACCATCTCAAGAAACACCTGAATTCTCACGAAGGTAAGAGGGACTATGTGTGCGAGAAGTGCTCGAAGGCCTTCCTCACCAAATACCACCTCACCCGACATCTCAAGATCTGCAAGGGTCCCAGCACGGCCTCCCTCACTGACCAAGACGAGGAAGAGGAGGATTCTGAGGAGGAGGAAGAGTTACTGAGCACGGACTGTGACGTGTTCACCACAGACGGACATCTATCGGCACACACGTGACACGACTTCTATTTATTTTATTTATTGTATATTGCCGTACCGGCCATGGACTCCTAGAACACGGGCTCTAAGGGGCCCCCGCACGTGTATATACTGAGGTGTCTGTGCGGAAATAAACCAAATGTAAAGTCTGGAGCGACTCTGGTGACTGGGCAAATCTAGAATCCATGCGACATGAAGTGGTGACTTTATTACAATGCTTTTTTTTTTAGAAGTTGCTCTGCCTCCGTCTCCGTGGTAACAGACTACACACAAACCCCATCTGGAAAAATTACTGCAGGACTACACAGGGTTTGTTTGTAGTCTGTAACCATGGGAACACCGGTCTACATAGGAGCTATAGACACAGGTTTTTTTTTTTTGGTTTTTTTTTCCCCGCTCATTTTGGAAACATGATTACAGACCTCTCTTTTAAGGTTACGTCCACACACACACCGCTTAAGGGCTCATTTACACGAGCGTGTTATACGTCCGCGCAACGCGCGTGATTTTCACGCGCGTCGCACGGACCTATATCAGTCTATGGGGCCGTGCAGACAGTTGCGTGAGTCCGCTGTGAAAAACTCACGACATGTCCTATATTTGTGCGCTGTTCGATGAAAATCACGCGCAGCACACGGAAGCACTTCCGTGGGACAAGCGTGATTCGCGCAATAGCAGTGTAAAGGATGAATGAAAACAAAAGCACCACGTGCTTTTCTGTTTACAAACATCCAAATGGAGTGTCATAAAGATGGCGGCTGCGCGAAAATCACGCAGCCGCGCATCATATGCTGATGACACACGGAGCAGGCAAGTGCCTTTTGCGCACGCAAACCGCTGCGTTTTTTTGCACGCGCAAAACACACACTCGTGTAAACCCGGCCTAATACTGCAGATTTCCCTGCAAGACATTGACACGCTACAAACTGAATCTGTACCGCAGGTCAATTTCTGCACTTTATTAGATGAGACTTGTGTAAATCTCTATTACTTCGCTGCTACCGATATACGATGCAGAATTTTACGCACATAAAACCTGGACGGAAATGGTTTAAGGCAGTGTAAACGAGCGCCGATCAATGAGAGCTCGTTGATCAGCGCTCGTTTGCTCCTATCACATGAAGCAATGATCGTGTATGTATAGGGACAAGTGTTCGGTCCGGAGTTTTCTCCCCCCCCCTATACATTTATCAAGTCTGCAGCGCATCTCCCTCATTACACAGTGTGATGTGCTGCCGACAATGATTAATGCTGCATAAAAGAGCAGATCAGCTGATCAACAAGCGGTGGCTCATTCATTGGCCGATCATTACCCAGGTCATTGATCGGGAATGAGCCTTCATATGAACGCTCGTTTGCCCGATCATTGGCCTGTGTAATAGTCTATAGTTGTTACGCTGGGTGTGACCGTACCCTTAAAGAGGCTCTGTCACCAGATTTTGCAGCCCCTATCTGCTATTGCCTGTGATCGGCGCTGCAATGTAGATTACAGTAACGTTTTTATTTTTTTAAAAACGAGCATTTTTGGCCAAGTTATGGCCATTTTTGTATTTATGCAAATGAGGCTTGCAAAAGTACAAGTGGGCGTGTTGAAAAGTAAAAGTCCAACTGGGCGTGTATTATGTGTGTACATCGGGGCGTGTTTACTACTATTACTAGCTGGGCGTTGTGTATAGAAGTGTCATCCACTTCTCTTCACAACGCCCAGCTTCTGGCAGTGCAGCACTGTGATGTCACTCACAGGTCCTGCATCGTGTCGGCACCAGAGGCTACAGATGATTCTGCAGCAGCATCAGCATTTGCAGGTAAGTCGATGTAGCTACTTACCTGCAAATGCTGATGCTGCTGCAGAATCAACTGTAGCCTCTGGTGCCGACACGATGCAGGACCTGTGAGTGACGTCACAGATCTGCACTGCCAGAAGCTGGGCGTTGTGAAGAGAAGTGGATGATACTTCTATATACAACGCCCAGCTATTAAAAGTAGTAAACACGCCCCGATGTACACACATAATACACGCCCACTTGGACTTTTACTTTTCAACACGCCCAGTTGTACTTTTGCAAGCCTCATTTGCATAAATACAAAAATGGTCATAACTTGGCCAAAAATGCTCGTTTTTAAAAAAATAAAAACATTACTCTTATCTACATTGCAGCGCCGATCACATGCAATAGCAGATAGGGGCTGCAAAATCTGGTGACAGAGCCTCTTTAAAGAGGCTCTGTCACCTGCCCATACGTGTAGAGCATGTAATGGGGAGGGCTGCACACACCCTGGGGCACTTTACTTTTTTTTTTCTACTCGCCTCCATTATTTAAATGACCTTCTGCTGTCAAGGGGGCGTGTGCTGTCAAGGGGGCGTGTCACTGCTGCGCACACTCTCCTCTCTCCAGCTCTTGCACAGTCCTCAGCAATTAGACACCCCCTTGTCATTTCAGCAGACAAGTACAAGACTCTGATCCCTCGCAAGATTAGTCTTGTCCTTGTCTGCCGAGAGCTCAAGAGTCAGCGTGTGCGCACACGCTCTCCTCTCTCCAGATCTTGCAGCGATACTGTCCATAGCTGATTGGACAGTGCCAGTCATGTTACACACTCCCTTGCCTAAACACGCCCCATTGACAGTTCAGGGGGTTATTTAAGTATCGGGCACCAAAATATAAATAATGGAGGAGGGTAGAATTTTTTTTTTTAAAGTGCCCCAGGGTTGGTGCAGCCCTCCCTTTACATGCTGCACGTGTATGAGCAGGGGGAAAGGTTCTCTTTAAAGGGGTTTTCCCGTGAGAGACATTTGATATTCACAGGATACGTCGTGAAGGTCAGACAGATGCGGGTCCCACTTATCTCCAGAATGAAAAAATGTTTTATATGGTCGCTGAGCGATGCCGTTTACGTAACTCCCGACCCTATAACATCTTTCATGGTCGGAAAACACCTCATTCTGCAACACACAGCGGCTGAACGGGTTTAGGGGGCTCCGTTCTAGAGATAGGTGGGACCCACATCTGTCTGGCCTTCACAACGTATCCTGTGGATATCATAAATGTCTCTCACAGGAAAACCCCTTTAAGGCATTTTTCAGAATTTAACATTGACCTATGCTTAGAATATTCCATCAATCTGATCAGTGAGGGTCTGAGTCCAGAAACCCCCTACCGATAAACAAAAAGGTTGTGACTCTTTACTGTAATTCATGATAGTCGGCATCTGTTGAATGGAGCTGCAGTACCAGCCACAGCCACATGGATAACATTGTGGGAGCACCAGGGCTAAGATCCCACCAATCAATGTCTCTACTAAGAGCTTTGTAAAATCCCCTTTAAGTGGCCTGTGTGCCAAGTGACCATTACCCCATAGTAGTGTGGATTCATGTGCTCTGCCAAACTCTGACCCTACTGTCCGCACACGTGTTATCTGGTTGGGGCTTGTGCCCGCTGCACGCTCAGGGTATGTTCACACGCTTAGAAAAAAACATCTGAAAATACAGAGCTGCTTTCAAGGGAAAACCGCTCCTGATTAGACAGTTTCACGGCCATTTTGGAGCGGTTTTCAGTAAAAACAGCTGAAGTGACCTCACTTCT
This sequence comes from Rhinoderma darwinii, assembly GCF_050947455.1. Lineage (NCBI taxonomy): Eukaryota > Metazoa > Chordata > Amphibia > Anura > Rhinodermatidae > Rhinoderma > Rhinoderma darwinii. Next base: position 7,906,591 of record NC_134689.1, on the reverse strand, counting down.
TTTTCGTGGCTTATTTTACGCAGCAGTTTTTCAAAACGGCCTCGTAAAAAAAAAAAAGGCTCGTCGGAACAGAACACCGTTTTTCCCATTGAAATCAATGGGCAGCTGTTTGGAGGCGTTCTGCTTCCAATTTTTCAGGCGTGAACGGCCGAAAATAGGCCGTGTGAACGGCCGAAAAATCAGAACGCCTCCGAACAGCTGCCCATTGATTTCAATGGGAAAAAATAACTGCATTTTGTTCCGACGGGCTGTTTTGAATAACGGCCACAAAAAAGTGCTAGTCACTTCTGGGGGCGTTTTTGGAGCTGCTTTTCATAGACTATTGAAAACGGATCCAAAAACTGCCGTGAAACACGCGAGCGGTTTAAAAAACATCTGAAAATCAGGAGCCGTTTTCCCTTGAAACCAATTCTGTATTTTCAGCCGTTTGGATGTGAACAGACACTTCAGTCTATCCAAGAGACTAATTCAGAGATGCTTTTCTGCATAGGAGGTAACACGGAGACTCACACAGCAGGGTTTTTGGTCTGTAAACAGATTTCCTCCTTTCCTATGCGGAGATCAGCGAGGAGCCGTGTCAGACCGTACCAGCAGCTCCATTCTCCTCAGTCAACAGGACGTCCTCACCCACAGAACTGCTGCTCATTGAGAATTGCTGAACCCTCATCCTGTCTGACAGTCTTCTGCTGGTGGAGTCACTGTGTACATACATTACATTACTGATCCTGAGTTACATCCTGTATTATACTCCAGAGCTGCACTCACTATTCTGCTGGTGGAGTCACTGTGTACATACATTACATTACTTATCCTGTACTGGTCCGGAGTTACATCCTGTATTACACCCCAGAGCTGCACTCACTATTCTGCTGGTGGAGTCACTGTGTACATACATTACATTACTTATCCTGTACTGGTCCGGAGTTACATCCTGTATTATACTCCAGAGCTGCACTCCCTGTTATGTTAGTTAGTGGAAGCTGACAGCAAGTTCCAGGGTAGTCTTCACTCTAAGCATTGTAATAGTCTCCTTTCTCTTCCTACACGTATTATGAGTACAATGCCAAGTCCTAGTGTAGACTACCCTGGATCTTGCTGTCCGTTTCCAATAATTAGCAGAATAGTGAGTGCATCTCTGGAGTATAATACAGGATATAACTCAGGATCAGTACAGGATAAGTAATGTAATGTATGTACACAGTGACTCCACCAGCAGAATAGTGAGTACAGCTCTGGAGTATAATACAGGATGTAACTCAGGACCAGTACAGGATAAGTAATGTATGTACACAGTGACTCCACCAGCAGAATAGTGAGTGCAGCTCTGGGGTATAATACAGGATATAACTCAGGATCAGTACAGGATGAGTAATGTATGTACACAGTGACTCCACCAGCAGAATAGTGAGTGCAGCTCTGGGGTATAATACAGGATATAACTCAGGATCAGTACAGTATAAGTAATGTAATGTATGTACACAGTGACTCCACCAGCAGAATAGTGAGTGCAGCTCTGGAGTATAATACAGGATGTAACTCAGGATCAGTACAGGATAAGTAATGTAATGTATGTACACAGTGACTCCACCAGCAGAATAGTGAGTACAGCTCTGGAGTATAATACAGGATGTAACTCAGGACCAGTACAGGATAAGTAATGTATGTACACAGTGACTCCACCAGCAGAATAGTGAGTGCAGCTCTGGGGTATAATACAGGATGTAACTCAGGATCAGTACAGGTGATGTATTTGAGTCTCAGAAAGTTTTATGATTGTGTTTATACTCTTATCTGAAACCAGTTAGAAAAGAGCAGACACATTCAGAACACTGGTTTATTGTGCATATTACAGTACAAAGAAAAGCTGAACTGGCGCACCGGTTATCGGAGTGTGGAGGAACAGGAAAGATCCTTATACAGCCGAAGGATAAACTAATATCAATTAAAAAAAAACGTACTGTCTAACCGAATACTAGAAATGTCAAAAATGACCGAACACAACCGTAGGGTTAACAGGTGAAGCGCTGCCTCAGAACTCGGCGTCAAACGGATAATCCTTGTGCTTTTTGGCTCTGTGGAAAAAGAGAAGTTTTATTATTTCCGATCACAGGTGAAACCTTCAGTCACATGATCAAGGGAATGTTTTACCAGAAACCACATTCAGATCAGGTTTGTTGTTCTAAGAAACTTTTTTTGCTACGATCTTAAAAACGTTCCACTTTATAATGGGAAATGGAACACGCACGATAGGCCGATATTTCTGTTTTGCAGCTCACTTTACAGCTTTGCTGTGTAGACTGGGACACAGTTCAGAGTCGCCTAATTAACAGAGGTAAGATTTCACTTCAGCTCTATTGCATTGCTGGAGGACTAGATAAAGGCAAGATCGTAACACTACATACTACTCTGCCTGCGGCTCCCCTGCCCTTTTCTGTGAGGCGCTGTACTCAATCTCTTCTAGAATATTGTAGTAGTGCATGGACACTTTTCTGACCGTTCTCCCATTCACTTAAAGGACGAGTCGCGGCAAAAAAATTTTTATATCAATTTGCTTTTAGTGTTTTATTAAAAAATGCTTTGTGTGTTTGTGTTTTACTTTTTATCTTTTAACTTTTTCTTCTCTATGGGGGCTGCACATTTTTTTTCCATCTCTGTATGTGTCGATTAACGACACATACAGACAAGGAATACGGCACATACAGCCCCATAGTGAATGCGAACGGGACCCGTTCCATCCACTATGTTGTACGCCGTCTGTGTGGGAACGGCGCATGCTCCGCTCCCACACAGTCCAAATTGAAGGTCTTCGGCCGAGCAACGTTCGGCGCCATTTTCTTGTGGACCGGAAGCCACGGCCGGACAGTAAGATTACTACTTCCGGTCGCGGCTTCCGGACTTGTGCACTTGGAGCGGAGGGAGCAAACGGACCGGAGGGAGCAGGTAAGTGATTTCTGTGTATGTACGTGTTTTACTGTGTGATTACTACTGTATGTAAACCTACTACACTGTGTGTTAGCTCAAAAAATGGCGACACACAGTGTAGGAGGTTTGACCGTTCAATCCCCTCGTTTCTCCCGGCACTAGCCAAGATAAAGGAGGGGGGGATTCTGTGAGCTCACTAGAGCGAGTGAGCTTTCTCAAATTTTGCAGCATAAAGCAATGTGGTTGCTTTACCACATGCAATTTTGGGAATTGCTCCATCTAGTGACCAGCACTGGGAAATGTTATAAATTAGAATCTAATTTATAATATTTCCTGACTCGTGAAAAAATTAGAACTATGTTTAATCATACACTAACTGTTTAAGTAAAAAAAATAAAAAATTCTAGCGACACATTCCCTTTAATTGTATTGAAATTGAGTTAAGGCTGCAATACTGTGAATCACCACTGTGTGTCAACGATTCACAACGAGCAAGTAGACATGAAGGTGAAGCAGCACTCGTATGAGCTCTGCACCCCCTTCAAAACAGCTGATCGGCAGGGATCCCGGGAGTCTGACCAATAGGTCGGGGGTCACACATTTTTAGGGATTGGAAACCCCCTTTAACACGGCTGCCACAGGGAAGGTTGTACAAATAAACATCTACAACATTTCTCTTCGACAGACCTACATTTAATGAAACATACAAGGCTGGAATATGAGAGACTCCCTTCAAGGGGGATTTCCACCTAATGGAATAGAGAGATGGCATCTGACTGGCCAAGATGCTCTTTCCCGGCTCTCCTGTCCGCAGAGTGGCGGTCCAGCCGCAGAACAGTGGAGGTTATTTGAGACAAACGGGTAAATAATGACACTGCCTAACAATACTCATACGGTGCGGTCAGGCAGCAAATCCACAGAAACCTGTGTATGCAACCGAGTCAGAGAACCTCACCCCCTCTGACCAACATACACTGCCGCTAAATAATAAGGGAGGCCGCTCTGGCAGAAGCGGAGGAGCCCCCCACACCGTGCCCTCTGCTGCGTGTATTCACCCCTGGGCAACAGAATTCATTTTTTTTCATTTACATGCCATAAGAGAAGTAAAAGTGTAAACGAGACAACTGCCAAGGAGGGGATAGTGTATGTAAGACACCCGGATAGCGTGTTAGTGTATGTCTGTGAAACACAAGTCTGCTTAGAATCAGTGCTTATTTTTAGTTATACTTACGAGGTTAAGGCACAAACCCTCCAGGACCGATCAAAGCTGGATATATCTTTCATATCTTCTGGGGTCAATTCAAAGTCAAACACCTAGAAAGCACAAAATCCCAAAACTCAGTCTACAGTGGGAGGACAACATTTATCTTGTACTACACCAGAGTTACATCCTGTATTATACCCCAGAGCTGCACTCACTATTCTGCTGGTGGAGTCACTGTGTACATACATTACTTATCCTGTACTGATCCTGAGTTACATCCTGTATTATACCCCAGAGCTGCACTCACTATTCTGCTGGTGGAGTCACTGTGTACATACATTACATTACTTATCCTGTACTGATCCTGAGTTACATCCTGTATTATACTCCAGAGCTGCACTCACTATTCTGCTGGTGGTCACTATGTACATACATTACATTACTAATCCTGTACTGATCCTGAGTTACATCCTGTATTATACTCCAGAGCTGCACTCACTATTCTGCTGGTGGAGTCACTGTGTACATACATTACTTATCCTGTACTGATCCTGAGTTACATCCTGTATTATACTCCAGAGCTGCACTCACTATTCTGCTGGTGGAGTCACTGTGTACATACATTACTTATCCTGTACTGATCCTGAGTTACATCCCGTATTATACTCCAGAGCTGTACTCCCTATTCTGCTGGTGGAGTCACTGTGTACATACATTACATTACTTATCCTGTTCTGATCCTGAGTTACATCCTGTATTATACTCCAGAGCTGCACTCACTATTCTGCTGGTGGGGTCACTGTGTACATACATTACATTACTTATCCTGTACTGATCCTGAGTTATATCCTGTATTATACTCCAGAGCTGCACTCACTATTCTGCTGGTGGAGTCACTGTGTACATACATTACTTATCCTGTACTGATCCTGAGTTACATCCTGTATTATACTCCAGAGCTGCACTCACTATTCTGCCGGTTGTGATTAGAAGCAGTCAGGGAGGTGTTTTGATAACAAGTTTGCTAAAAGCTTAGCGGAGATCGATATCCATTGTTTTGTAACAGATTTATACCTGAAAGTTCTCTTCAATACGAGCAGCGGTCACGGACTTCGGGATGACAACAATATTCCTCTGAATCGGGTAGCGGATCAGGACCTGTTGGAATAAATTGTAACTCGCATGTTATATGTGTCCTTAGTAACACTTCTCAGTAATAAACATGAAAGAGCAGTTTTGTCTAAACGATATATTTTAGTAACAACCATGTTGGGCACCGAACCCAGAACAGCATTGCCGCTACAGCGATCGACACGTGGAAACCCTAAACTCAAGGTTTTATGGGCACTGCCCCAGAAATGTATAGACACACCAATACTTTCCCTCTTACCTGGGCAGCTGTTTTCTTATGCCTGGTAGCAACGGCTTTGATTTTAGGTTCTTCTAGAAGGGAAGGGTCCTCTGGTTTGGCCCTAAAATAAGGAAACGTGTAAAAGGTAAAGTCCAAACATTACAGGTTGTTATACAGTCGGCCCCCGACTTACGTTTGCATCAACTTGCGATGGATTCAACATACAATGTTAATTGGTTACGGGAGACCATTGTTTGTTGAGGGATCGCAGTAGTTGGTAGAGATGGCAGGTGACTGTTGTTCGATTACTTAAAGGGGTGTTCCCGAAATCAAAAACAATCCACAGGGTAGGTGATAAATACTATTCGTTGGGATCCCCACCGAGCGCAAGAACAGGGGTCCCAAACCCTGTTTCTCATTACTGCACGACCCCTAGTGGCGGCGACATTGAATGGAGCGGCGGACAAGTAGTAAGAACAGGGATGTTCGGGACGCCCGTTCTAGTGATTGGTGGGGGTCTGAGTGCTCGGACCCCCACCGATCCAAACTTCTGACATGTCACTATGACATGTCAGAAGTTTGTCAAAAGTTTAGCTAGACTTTAAAGCTGAATCTCCGTCTTTTTACATCATGCAGTTTTTAGGTCCGACGGTTTGAGCTTTATAGCGGTCACAGCTCCACTTGTCTGATCCACAGCTCCAAATCTCCTGCATAGAACAGTTCATGCGATTGTCGTCACGTTCTGGGTAGCGATGCGACCACATTCACAAGCATTACTGGCTGCATAGAAATTTATACAGCCCCTGTTGAATACCACGTCTGCTTTCGGCATTAAGCTCCCCCTATTGGCGACTATCGGAAGCCAGAATTTTATCATGTATCGAATATCAATACAGGGGATTTGGAGCTCTGTACCAGAAAATCTAAACTCTGACCACAATAAAAGTACATAAAATGAATTTGCACAGCAATTTGGACCTGTGAGCCCACTTCACACTGACTGGTAGAGAGGGCACAATGAGAGGCAGCTGGCACTATTCATATGGCATGTACAGACCAGATCTTAAGAGGGTCCCCACGCCTATCTTGCGGGTCTGAGAACAGGGAAAGTATGAGAAAATTCAGTGTGCCTGCATCCACCACTAGGGGGAGCTTATTGCAAACTGTTCTGTAGTTTTTAGTTCACTGTATACATCTAATGCACAGAGCTCCCCCTAGTGGCAGCTGTAGATCCAGCAGATACAGATCACAAACACAACCTGGGTCCAAACTGCTGCTGTTGGATACCAGTTTCCTGATTGTGTAATCTTTTGCACACCAGAGCAGCCATAACAAATCAGGTGTTTATCCGACCAACGCTCAGACTAGTTCTTATAGTAATGGCGACACAGTAGCATCACTGAATGTTATAGCCGTAAGTGTAATGAGACAGAGATAGAGATTTCCCGTTTAGGACCCCCCTCCCCCTTTATAAACCAGAGTAGAGAGATTTTTAAATTTACTAACCAAGGCCGGTCCGGTGACCCCAGGGGACTGTACGCGGTCACAGCGATGTCTTTAGATTGACAATACTCAACAAGTTTGTTCTGAGTCAAGTACGGGTGACATTCAAACTGGAATACAAAATTATGAGACGTTAATCAGACTGTAAAAGAACAAAGCGGACGGGTCGCTGCTCGATTATACAACTACATTTTCCTGCCTCGAGCATCACACTGGTCAGAGGTACCTCGCTCTGACCAAAAAGTGTAGAACACACTGAAAATAATGAATTCCTCCCTTGTATTCTTGTGCACATAGTCTGGAGAAAAAAAAAAAAAAAGCAAAACAAAAAAACAAACAGACAGCACCTATGCCAACCGATGTGCGTCCATGGTAACAGACTACAAAACCCTGTGTAGCCAAAACCTGCATCATACTTCCTTCTATTTGTCACCTACTTACTGTACCTCCAATTGTAAGAGAATGACTGCAGGACCAGGCTACACAGGGTTTGTTTGTAGTCTGTTACCGTGGAGACCGATACATTTGTAGCGGCATAGAAGGCCTTCAGGATTATCCTCGCTTTCCTCACACTGCAGTGTCCCAGAAAAATCACCCCCCCCCCCCATTTCTCAAATCGCAGATCACACTAGTCTTTGTCTGAAAGGCACTGGCTGCAGCAGGAGCCCTTCCCCTAGAGGAGACCAAGCCCCGCCCAGTCAGTCAAAAATGGAAGGGATCAGGACATTAACCCCATGTGGGCGCTCCATTTTTCTCTTGTGTATTCAGCATACATTTCTGTAGTGTAAGAAACAGTCCCGACCTGATTGACCGCTGGTTTGTACTTCAGTCCCGGCTTGTTCAGCAGCTGCTCTATTTGGCTGCGGTTAAAGTTGGAGATCCCTATAGCTTTCACCAATCCGGCATCCACGAGTTCCTCCATACCCTGAGGACAGGAAAAAATAAATACATTAAAAGTATATTCCACAGGCAGGGTGTAAAGTTATAAATCCACAGCCCAGTGTATACAGCTCAAACTGCAAAGAATGGCAACACGTAGGACCGCTCCAGTCCCCCCTCCCGTATACATTACATGGACAACCAGTCACCCCATTGGCTGCCATGTATTAATAGATTTCCACTGCAGCGGCCAATACAGGGAAAAAGTTTGGCCGGCCATCGGTGTGGGTCAGACCTCTGAGAGTGGCCGTGAGCGCCGCCGTGCAGGCAAAAGTCAGTCAAAGGGCCATAACTTTTTGCGACAGGAATAACGATATAAAGAGCTCTCCTGACATGTCTGGCTTAAAGAGTCTCTGTCACCACATTATAAGTGCCCTGTCTCCTATATAAGGTGATCGGCGCTGTAATGTAGGTGACAGTAATGCTTTTTATTTAGAAAAACGATCTATTTTTACCACTTTGAGCGATTCTTAGATTTATGCTAATGAGTTTCTTAATGCCCAACTGGGCGTGTTTTTACTTTAGACCAAGTGGGTGTTGTACAGAGTGTATGACGCTGACCAATCAGTGACCAATCAGCATCATACACTTCTCTCCATTCATTTACACTGCACTAGCGATAGTAATATATCTATATGTGCAGCCTCATACACAAACCCTAACATTACTACAGTGTCCTGATAATGAATATACATCACCTCCAGCCTGGACGTGATGTCTATTCACAATCCTGACACTTCTGAATCTTTTCTGTGAGATTTCCAGCAAGGCAAACGTAATCTCGCGAGATTACGATGTAAACTGTCATTTAAAACGAGATTACGTTTGCCTTGCTGGAAATCTCACAGAGACGCTACAGAAGTGTCAGGATTGTGAGTACACATGACGTCCTGGCTGGTAGTGATGTATATTCATTGTCAGGACACTGTAGTAATGTTAGGGCTTGTGTATGAGGCTGCACATAGTGATATATCTATATCGCTAGTGCAGTGTAAATGAATGGAGAGGAGTGCATGATGCTGATTGGTCACTGATTGGTCAGCGTCATACACTCCTCTGTACAACGCCCACTTGGTCTAAAGTTAAAAACACGTCCAGTTGGGCATTAAGAAAGCTCATTAGCATAAATCTAAAATCGCTCCTAACGTTGTAAAAACAGATCGTTTTTCTAAATAAAAAGCACTGCGGTCACCTACATTACAGCGCCGATCACATTATCTAGGAGACAGGGCACTTATAATGTGGTGACAGAGTCTCTAATACTTTTTCTATTCCCCATAAAACAATTGTGGAGCGTCTTTTCTTAGAAATCTGGGTTGTGCCTTTCCTCTTGGAAATGTATGACTAAAGTGACAATTGGGTGTTACCGTTCCCCTTGTTAGTAGGGACACTTCACGGACTGACTGTACGGATTAGACCGTGTGAAACTGTAGGGCCACACCCTGACAAGAGGAATGTAGTACCCAGTTATCAATTTATTCATGCATTTCCAAGAGGACTAACAGAGGAACGGTACAATCCAGAATTCTTATTTCATGGGGAATATGAGTATCTACCAAGACAGACAGGTTGTCGATGTCAGGAGGGGGTGGCAGGTTCTCTCTAAGAAAACATGGATACTGTTCAGCCCTAAAGAGAAAGAATTGTACCGCGCTGTAGACCTACCGCCCATGTATTCAAGAAATGAGTGTCACTGGGTATCACCAGCCCCTGCTCATCAGTGGGGAAGAACGCATCTCCAGCCTGCCAAAGAAATAATCGCAGATCAATAAAAGGTCATTGAGTCACGAGTCATAACACCCCCAACTATGAACATGGTCTCATTTTTGGGGTCAAAATTCTATGCAGATTAATTTCCTAAATGATCTTTACCGGGTTCGGAGCTCTTTTTCTGATACGGAGCTCCAAGTCTCCTACATGATACAATTCTGTCTGCCTTCAGTCACCAGTAGGGGGAGCTCACTGTATACGATTTATACAGATCCCATTGAACTCAGTCTGCAGTCACCCTTCTAAGCTCCCCCTAGTGGCGGCTGCAGGGAGATAAAATTTAATGCTATATCTATACAGGGATTTGGAGCTCTGACTTCTATCAGGATATACTCGGCCCAGAACTTTGGGCTCGAAAATGAAATTGGAGTCACACCGTCCTGAATGTTCTCGTCTTCAAGTGATTTTTTTAAAATTTATTTTTGAAGGACAATCTGATAACCTAGAATATTTGATGACCTGGCACAATAGACGGTACCACACAGGGCGCCATCCAATCTAAGGTCAACCCTGTCTATCAGGTCTTGATGCTGGATTAAAGGAACTTCCCGATGTATTTGTATGTAAAGTTATAAGTTCAGAACCAGACAGCGCCCCCCCCCCTCACCATCGTACCTTAAATCCTGTTGGCCAATGAATTAGGTAGAGGTCCAAATAATCGAGCTTCAGGGAGGCAAGAGTTTTTTCGCAGGCTCCCCTCACCATAGACTTTTCATGAAATGTTGACCACAGCTAAAAAAATCAAATCACTTATTTTCCTTTGCGCGTGATTGGCAGCCATTTTTTTTTTTAAACAGAAAACATTTTAGGAAATCTCTGCCACAGTACAATCGCACCCATAGACAAACTTTGCCGTATGATCACGTAGATTATGCTCCGTTCCCCGGCCATCGTTCAGATCCTGTTTTTCCCCTTCTTTATTTACTGTGCAATTTACTCAAGAGGGTCTACTTTCTTTCCCTCCACAAACAGCGCCATTATTGTCCAAGTGGTCACGCCTGGTATTGCAGCTCTGCTTTATTCACTAGAACGGGGCTGAACTGCAATACCAGACACCACCACATAGACAAGAGTGGCGCCGTTTCAGGGGAGGAGGGGCAGCCCCTCCTTTTTTCTACTCCCGGACAACCCCAGTGTCTAAACTAAAAGTTATTGAGCAGCCCTGACTATCTGTAGAGTAACTTCTCACCTTGCTAGTGACAAACAGCTCCTCTCTCTTCAGCACTCCTTCCTTGATCTTCTGCTGGATGCCTTCCCCGACCTCATTCTCATTCTGATAGACGAAAGCGCAGTCCAGGTGCCTGTACCCGACATCTAAGGCTTTTGTCACGGCCGCTGTCACTTTTCCAGGCTCAGACTGTAGGAGGATATAATAAAAAGAAGAAGACGACGAATAATAACGATGCAGCAAATACAAATCAGACACAACATTGGAGAAGCTCGATATAAAGGTAACGGAATAAAAGATCAAAAAAGACCCAGCCTGGCAGAAACGGAGGGGGATCTGCTGTGGTTCAGTTACAGCCTCAGAACATGCAGCTCACATTACCCATAGTGCATCATGCCAGGTCCTTACACCCAGTGGTGAATGCAGTCACTGACAGCACCACGAACACCCATGAGAGGTGCGGTTAGAGATGACTCCAGCCTGGCAGAGGAAGCAGTGGCTGCCATAGAGCGTCACTGTTTGCAGAGACAAGTACGAGAGGAGGCTCTGCTGCGACTACTGGGGGGCTGCTCACATCAGCTATGTATGTAAGGGAGTACTGGAGACTGTTGGTTTGGTGGGTTACGGGAGTACCAGAGGCAGACCACGCTGCTGCTATGGGACCCACGTGAGGGGTGGAAATAAACCCCAGAACCTTCTGTCCTTTTGACGTTCGCTGTGGGGCCCCTGGTAGGTATAAAGTACATGTGAACAACGCCCGACAGGTCATGGTTTTATGGAGCTGTAAGTAAATTACAATAGGGCTGACAGTCCATAGGTTACAAGACTGTCAGTAAATGAATAATAAAGTTGCGGGGCCCGACACTGGGATGAATCATAAGGTCCCCCCTACCGACCAGAGGGCGCAGAGGTAGCGGTCACACCCAGGCCGGAGAGCCTACAGGTCCCTCTGCCCCATACGATACATTGCACGGTGGCCCTGGAGATTCTCTATAGACAGGACATCGTGTTCTCCATACAGCGGCCCGGGGATCGGGGATATCAAGCGTTGGCGGAGATGACAAAGAGCTCCGTGTTCTCCTGCTCCACCCAGTTGGACCACGGCACATTATAAACAGTAGCCGGGTATTGATCTGATTTATCTTTCCCCATGTCAAAGAACATGAGTGAAATCGCGCACTCCCCACAGCCGATGGAAAATATTTATTTTTTTCTTCATCTCCTAGACTTTTTGGTGGGGCGAGAATTCGCACATCCCACAATGATTACATTTTTATTTGCCAAGAAATCAGCCAATTTGTTCCACAGTAAATCTCTCATTAGCGTCAGATACTGAACGCTCCATCCGATCCTGCGCCGTGACCTGCGGGGTCCTTATCATGGATCAAAGGAAGGCTGCCCCAAGCCCCCACCCACCCCTACACTGCTTTACCCAACTTCATCTCCGAGGTCCCACGACACGATCGGCCCGGCGCGCGCTGCAGAGGGGTCGACGTCACCAGTTTGTCAAGTCGCAAATCCGGACTGTAAAACGACGAATGTGGAGTTTCTGCGGCCCGCACGGGCGGCCCCCGCATGGATCTGTGAACCTCGCGGTCGCGTGATTGGCTCCATAGAAACGAACAGGTCCGCAAAAATGTGGATCGCACACGGACAAGAAAACTATGGTCATGTGCAGGAGACGTAAATAAAGCGAGAACAGGGACGGGTGAAGAGGGAAGGTCATTCCAGGTGCTTTTCTACACCCAGGACAGATTTATGGGCCTTTTTTTTTCCCCACTCTGTGCAAAAAGTCAAATTCTCCTCCTATAGTGTAAGGAAACGCAAAAAGTTGCCCTCGCAGTCCTCGGTAATTCCCTACAACGGGGCCGGGTAAATCCCTGTAGCCGAAGAACCAACGAGTCTAGAGATCTGATGCTTGTGCCCAACTTTTTGGATTGCAAAATGGCCCAAAAAAAAATATATTAAAAATAAAAAAAAATAGAATCTACATTTCAGTCGTCGTTCATTCCTCAGCACTGAGAGGAAGTCGTCCTGAGTGGTCAGCACCAGGTCCGGAGTGGAAGTAGCGCGCGCTCGCTATCTATATACACACACACACACACACACACACACAATACTGGTCATGGGATCAAAATACGGAAAAGCACAAACGGTTCTGGAGAAAAAAAAAAACTTTAAGGGTCAGTTCTCACTGAGTTTAACACAGAAACCACGTCGGAAAACACGCCAAAAAACGTCAGAAAATGCCTTCCATTGATTTCAATGGGAGGCGGAGGAGTATTTTTCCCGCGAGCAGTAAAAAAACGCTCGCGGGAAAATGAAGCGACATGCCCCATCTCCGGGCGTTTACATCTCTGACTTCCCATTGACATCAATGGGAGGCAGAGAAAGCGCATTTCGCTGCGTTTTTGCCTGTGGTGCTCAATGGGCGTGAGCGAAAAGCGCCGCAAATGGCGTGCAGGCAGAGCAAAATCTGCCTCAAAAAAACTCAGTGTGAACAGGGCCTTAGTCTATGTTCACATCAGTTTATAACGGAAGTCACGCCGCACCACGGATACCAGCGATGCCTGACGGACGTCATTTTTGATCTTCGTCGCAGTCGTATATCACCGGTTCTCCTCGACTACCGGCACCCTCACCCTTGTCCGCGCACTTGGCCCGCAGACCAGAGGGCAGGGTTGGAGCATGTGTGACCGATTATGAGAAAGAAAATATACTCAGCCCTTTCCAAAATGCCTCCACACCCTTCACCACATATTTGTCACACTGAATGGTTCCTGATTTTTCCCCGAAAAGTTACAAATTATGACATTGGGGGAGGGGGGGGATGAACCACGGTCCCTTACAGGATCGCAAATACGAGCCGCAGAAACTCAGGACGTGTCTTATTACGGCCCTCAAATTCGCTACGGACTTGCCCATAGAAGTCAATGGGCCGGTGGAAACTGCGGATACCCCTCCGTGTGACAGCCGTAATTTTGCGGAAGTGTTGCCAAGCGACGACAGGAAGTCACATCATCGTTTTCCACGCACTTTTTCTTATATGATCCGCATTTTTCGGATGACATTTCACCCACAAAACACGGTCCAGGAATTGGTGGAAAAGAAAGTTTAGTTTGGTGGCAATGGCGGAAGCAGAGATTCTGGAGTAGGCGGAGCTTCACGTTCATGCGCCTTCTCCTCGGGGCCGACAATTGGGTTGCGGATTATCTCAGTCGCACAGGTCGATCCGGGGAAGTGGGCCCCTCATCACAAGGTATTTGAACAATCTGTTCCAAGAGGGGCACGACGGATGTGGACTTGCCAGCGTCCAAAAAAAAAAACCCCACCATATTTTACCCCGAACTCTGTTGTTATAGCGACATTTTCTTCTGTTCTCGTCCAGGCCGGCCTCCTGGGAAAACAATGCAGTCCACGTGACCGTTGCAGCTTGTGATTGGCTGCAGCAGTCACATGGGATAAAAGGTCATCCCAGGAGGCCGGCCTGAACGAAAACAGATGCGTCACCATGACGACAGAAAACAGGGGTAAGTATAAGAACTTTTTTTATTCACAAAAAAAAACCCATTTGAAATTTGTTGCGGCCTTTAGATCCCTATTGAATTCAATGGTGACCCGAAAACGGAAAAGCAGCGATTCGGCAGGATTTTTTTTACGCAGCATGTGGATGAGATTGGATGAGTCCCTGCAGGGACTGGCGGGCATCAGACAGCGGCCGACGGGGCAAAACTATAGTCGAGCCTAAAAACAACCCATCCACTACAATAGCTGCGGCGGTAAACGACCACAGGGGCCATAAAGGGAAATTGTGGTGTTCGGGCTGTTGCGGCCGCGATAATTTATACATAGTCACCGCGCTATTCATAGTCGTATTAACTCTCGCCAGATCCAGTCACCGGACCCGACGCGTGTGAGAACAATCGTCTTATTATATTGGGAATTTGAATGTTTTCCATTCAAAAACTATTAATCCTATTAAATTAGCCCCAGGGGTGAGGGATCGGGAGATTAGATTGTCAGCTCCTGTGGGCAGAGACTGAAGCAAAACTTCGGAATATATTGGCATTACACGAGCAATACACCCAACAGTCAACTCCAACCTGCCGCAAAACTACAACTCCCAGCATGTCCTGATAGCAAAAAACTCCCACTCATTCCCCGCTGTGTATATACCGCAGCTCCGCTCATCAGCGCCCCCTGCCTGTTCACCGTCATGTTGGCGCCACCTTAAAGGGGTTGTCCAGGATTAGAAAGACATGTTCCCTTTCTTCCATAAACAGCGCCTCCCCTGTCCACAGGTTGTTCGCGGTATTACAACTCAACTACATTCACTGAGCTGCAATACCGGACACAACCTATGGACAGAGTGGCGCTGTTTGCACCTCCAATTCCGATCGGCCATTGTGGAGACGCTAGGCGGTACAGTTGCTAAGGCAACTGCACGACACACCAACAGTATCGTGTGCAGGTCCTAGAATGATAGCACGATCGTCGCCTTAGCAACTGCACCGCCCGGCGCCTCTCCATACCGGATGTCAGATCGGAATTGGAGGTACACTTACGTTGTTCCAAAAACAGCGCCACCCCTGTCCGCAGGTTGTGTTTGGTATTGCAGCTAGTCTCTAATGAAGTGAATGGAGCAGAGCTGCAATACCACACACAACCTGCGGACAGGGGCGGCGCTGTTGTCGGAAGAAACCAGCCATGTTTGTCTATTCCTGGATAACCCATTTCTCTAGGGCTGGGGGCACATATTATTGCAATGCGGTTCACCTGCTCGCACATCACGTGACCAGCAGCTTTTCTGGAGAGGGGGGCGGGTCTAAATTTTTTTTTAAAGATCACGACTACTTTTTTTTGCCGTTGCCGAGTCAGGTAATACATTTATGTGAAGTTCCCCTTTAAGCAGCAGTTTAATAAGTCGCCAGCGTGGCCGCGACTAAACGCTACGATTTCCTGCTACTTGATACGATTGTGCAATGGAAGCGAAAATTGTGGCCGACCGGAACAGCGACGACACCTCTCCATTGACTTCTAGGGGTAGTAATAAAAAGTCGCATCATGTGACCAGAGTTGTGTCGCACACGTAACAGTCTATAGGAGTAGGAGGCAGATATGCAGACGATAAAGGGTTAAGTACATATTTAAAGGGAAACCCTATAGAAGGGGGAAGTTGAAGCATGGAGTCTCACCTTCCACGTCCCCAGGCCGAGGATGGGCATCTTAGCCCCGGTATTGAGCACAACGAACTCGGGTCCCTTCATCTTGTCTGTGACTGACTGGCGGCTCTGCAGGACGAGCCACTAAAAAGACGAGCGGGGATTTGCCGCCTGATGGGTGTGAGTCTGCGCTGATTGGTGGATGCGCGGAGTGGGCGGAGACGCTGAGCTCGTATATGGCGGGAGTTGACCGTGAACTAGACCTTAACTCTTCAGGTCCCGGAGGCTTCTGTGTCCATGTAGGGCAGGTGCTGCGTACATGATATATTATATAATAACTGACCCCCCCCCCATATCATGCATTCAGTAACTGACGGGTACAGCGGGCAGGACAGCGTCATGTCATATATTGTCTCATCTATGGGGCACGGGGTGCATTTAGGGGTGCAGGACAATGTAGGGCGCGCACTGGACAGGGCTGTATACAGATTACATACACGTCACATACATTCACTATACATGTATATTATACACGGGGTGCAGGCTGGGGAAGTAATATTGGGGTGCACTAGACTATATCTCCCAACTATAGTAAAGAGCCACGCCTCTAACCACGCCCAATCCCCGCCCATACACACCCAGTCCAGCCCACACAATATAATGCCCCATAGAGCCCACCACACAGTATAATGCCCCATAGAGCCCCCCACACAGTATAATGCCCCATAGTCGTCCCCCACACAATATAATGCCCCATAGAGCCCACCACACAATATAATGCCCCATAGAGCCCCCCACACAATATAATGCCCCATAGAGCCCCCCACACAATATAATGCCCCATAGAGCCCCCCACACAATATAATGCCCCATAGAGCCCCCCACACAGTATAATGCCCCATAGAGCCCACCACACAGTATAATGCCCCATAGAGCCCCACACAATATAATGCCCCATAGAGCCCCCCACACAATATAATGCCCCATAGAGCCCACCACACAGTATAATGCCCCATAGAGCCCCACACAATATAATGCCCCATAGAGCCCCACACAATATAATGCCCCATAGAGCCCACCACACAATATAATGCCCCATAGAGCCCCCCACACAATATAATGCCCCATAGAGCCCCCCACACAATATAATGCCCCATAAAGCCCACCACACAATATAATGCCCCATAGAGCCCCACACAATATAATGCCCCATAGAGCCCCACACAATATAATGCCCCATAGAGCCCACCACAATATAATGCCCCATAGAGCCCCACACAATATAATGCCCCATAGAGCCCCCCCACACAATATAATGCCCCATAGAGCCCCCCACACAATATAATGCCCCATAGAGCCCCACACACAATATAATGCCCCATAGAGCCCCCCACACAATATAATGCCCCATAGAGCCCCACACAATATAATGCCCCATAGAGCCCCCCACACAATATAATGCCCCATAGAGCCCCCCACACAATATAATGCCCCATAGAGCCCCCCACACAATATAATGCCCCATAGAGCCCCACACAATATAATGCCCCATAGAGCCCCCCACACAATATAATGCCCCATAGAGCCCCCCACACAATATAATGCCCCATAGAGCCCCCCACACAATATAATGCCCCATAGAGCCCACCACACAATATAATGCCCCATAGAGCCCCCCACAATATAATGCCCCATAGAGCCCACCACAATATAATGCCCCATAGAGCCCACCACAATATAATGCCCCATAGCGCCCACCACAATATAATGCCCCATAGAGCCCACCACACAATATAATGCCCCATAGAGCCCCCCACACAATATAATGCCCCATAGAGCCCCCCACACAATATAATGCCCCATAGAGCCCCCCACACAATATAA